>NC_132891.1:15578448-15675948 GCF_030463535.1 Salminus brasiliensis
TACAACCGCAGTACACCAGTGCCAATATCTCACATTAGAGCAAGAATCTTAAGCAAGTGTGTATACACTCACAGCAAAATACACCCTATAGCAAGAGTGTATTTTTGCAATTACAGTTATAAGCAACAGACAAAACATTAAATTATGTTACTGGTTATATTAATCCCATGGCTACACACAATGCTACACACTGCTTTACACACTGCCAAAGCTGTTAAATATTAAGAACGTACTTTAATGTAAAGCTGAGCTCTGCCTTCCCACTATCTGTTCTACTTTACATGGTGCAGCGGATCATGCTCCCTCTGATTGGCTGATCGAATTATGTGTCTCAAACAACACAGTGTACTCTACCTACCTACCTACCTACCTACCTACCTAGCAACACTTGAAACAAATGTTTTGGGGTTTTTTTTAAACGAATGTTAAAGCCAAAAGATTTTTTAAAAACTATAATTAATGTTGTTTTTTACTGTACAATTTGAAAGTTGCTGCTTTTTTATGGCCGGCGTTTTTTGTCTTGTAAGCGCTGACTTCATGCTAGGTTATGGGTATGTATAGGTAGCATTGTGTGTCTACTCACCTCTCTCTTTTTTTGTATTATCTTCACTCCACAATTTATCTTTACTTTCTCATCTTATTTTCTTTATCCTCTTTCCATTCCTCTCCACACCACCTCCGTCTTCAGCATGCCAGATTTCTTCAGTGGCTCAGTCAAGATCCGGTTTAGAAAACTATTAATTAAACTTAACTTATAATGCTTAGATTTGCCATTGTTTACATGCAATATTCATAATTTAAAACGAATTAAATTAGTTAATTAATTAAATTAGTAATTAATTTAAATAATAATAATAATGTGACAACAGATACAGCTTCATTACCTAGCTGTGCCGGCTGGCTAATCAGCAAGCTAAAGGCTAATGAAATGTGTATTTGCATGGCTAATGAAAAGCTGTAGCAAGGCCCTCGGTACCACATAAACAAAAGCGTGCTTATTTAAACCATGATCTATGTTGATATGAGTAACTTTAGGGCAGTATCCACTTTTTTCATACAGTTACACCATCTTAAAATAATACAGCGGTTGCCATACAATCTTATCCTGCCTTAGTATAGGTGTAGTGTAGGTGACTAATAATCAAGCAGCTGAAAGTTGGATTTTACATTTTTTCTCCATGGTTTTGGATCCTTTTTGGATGTAGCTCGACTACAGCTACACAGAGTATCAGACAACCTAGTGCAGCCGACACAAGTGTTGACGTTAATGCTAGTTTTTCTAGAGCAAAGTTGAGCGACTGGTGTTGGAAGTACCAGTTCTGCCATGTTTGGACTGGCAGCTGGCTGTCTAGGCTTAGATTAGTCAGCTAGCAAGCTAAACACCACAGCACCAACCGAGTTTCAGCTAACTGAGGCTCAAACCACACACAAAGTCAAGATGTCATTCACAGCGCCCCTACACTGTGGCACTCTTAAATTTACATGGGAGAATGAGCTTATTTGGCCATGTACTAGATACTAGACACAATACAGAAATCTGAGACATCAGACACTTGGTATTTCTGAAATTACATCCTCATTTTGAGATACTGTCAACATTTTTAAGTACCATGATATACTGTATTACTGTTAAACCACCCAAGCGTAGTGTTTAGTGAATGCTTTCCTCTCTGACACAATGTTGGCGTGAATGCATATGGTTTACTCTTGCTATGTACATCCTGACATTGCGCACACATTAACTGGCTGGGATTAAATAGCTAGTTAGCACATTCTCCTTCCCTCTTTCGAAAGGCCGCCGTTGCCGGTGCAGAGTGGGTTTATTTAGTAAAATTCAGAATGGCGGCTGTAAGACACACCAATAGTCAAATTCATCCAGAGATTGTTTTTGAGAGGAATAAGGGATTGAAGGAAAATCTGTGAGGAAAAATCTGGGAGAAATGGCAAGTGTGAGCTAACTGTGAGAGTGTCAGGGATAATGTGTGAGAGTTGGAACCCTTGCTTTACTCTGATGGATTGCTTGGTTCTCGTGGCATGACGAAGGTAAAATTAACATCAGACCAACAAACAAATTTTATGTACCTGACTAAATCTTCCAGCTTTGAATTGTGCCGTCTGGTGGGAAACTGATTTTTCAGACAAACCCCCGAAGCGCAGCCTGTGATAAATGGCAGAGTGTAAAATAATGCTCAGTTTAAGTGGTGTTGAAAATGTTCTCTCAGTTGCACTCCAGTGGCCAACTAATTGTATTTATGGGAAGTGGAAATGGGAATTCACCAGATGTGATGTTAAACTTGGCAGTGAATAGCAAACATTAATGCACAAAAAATACCTGATGCTTTTCTATTTAATGCCCAATGCTTTTTCCTGCCTGGTAACCACCCACATGCAGAGGGCTGTTTAATCAACTTTAAGCATGGACAGTATATTCTCTCTCAAGGCTGTGTTCAATGTTTCATGGTTACAAAAGGTGTCTCACAGGATTGCCAAGATAGAAAAACAGCTTGCATCTTTTAACTCAAGAAGCTGAGAATCTGTTTCTGCTCTGTCAGTATTCCACTGATAATGTATACCATCACCCAGTAATTTGTTGCTTTACCTCTTTTGGCCACCAGGTGGCAGGGATGTCCAAGAAGTGGTTTGTTAAAGGTTTAAAAGGTTACATTATTGGTTGAAGGCCTTACATGATTTATTTAGCCCACAATCCTTTTTATTATTATTTATTTTTGTATTAATTTTATACAGGAAGTCCTATTAAAGGAAGACCAGTGCCTCATTTCCATCTTAAAAATATTTCTTAACAATTTAATAACAGCAAAAGAAAGGAATATAAACAGTAACAAACAGAACCAATAAAGTATTCGAAGAAATGATAAGTGCATTTAAATTCTATCAAATACATGTCTCGAACACTCATCCCACATGTTTGTCACTGCTCTTCATCCTTTTTAAATCATTTGGGCAAGAAAAAACTATGTAATGGAAAGGACCCATTAAAACTGTAGTGTCAATCCTAATCTTAATGTCAAATCTATATATATATAGACTATAGACTATATTTTGAGCACTAAACCAATACAGAAACACAACACCCCTAGTATAGAAGCAGTAAGCTTTCAGTATCCTAAAGATAATAGAAAATGTAGATATTTTCCTCAAGGTATATGTCATGATATTATGGCAAAGGCCTGTGTTGTAGATTTGGTTTTTAACCTTGCAATGGGACCCCTCGTCCCCCTTTTTTTGTGTCAGAAGCAGGGGTTAGCAGTGTTCTGTGAAAGCACGGTCAGTTGTTGCTCACACAGCGTGGTTTGTCGTGTGTACAATGATAACCAAATACATGCAAATGTGATTTTGGGGCTGGACTGACCGAGCATCAGCCACTGTATGTCTAATTTGAATTTCAGGTACGTGCCCCACCTTGTTTGCATAGGAAAATCACAGCAAAGACTTAACCTAAACTCAGGTGTGCAGCTTTAGAAGAAAACAGCAGTTGAAGACAAGGTGAGGTTTTCTGTCAGACATGTTCTGATGCTGAGCTTTTATTGTATTAGACCTTTATTATGATTTTGTCTTTTTATGAAGACGGGTATAGTCTCAGGAGAAGAAAGTACCAAACTGTCATGGAATGGTACCCTCAGGGGTACATCTTTAGTACCTTTAGCACTCAAGATGTAAAACATAAGTGTACCATTTTCCTATTAGTTGTTTATGTATGTATTTCTTTCTTTATTTATTTATTTATTTATTGCATTGTCCCAATTCTCTGTTTTGATTCCAAGCTCATTATTTTAATATCTTAAAAAGAGACATAGTTCATGAAAATGTACAAATATGCACATATATATATATATATATATATATATATATATATATATAGAGAGAGAGAGAGAGAGAGAAGAGAGATAACTTAACTTTTAGGTACACAGTTGGACCTTATTGAAGTATTAAGGTAGGCCTACAATTACTTTGCTTGTAGTTGGGAAACAAACATGTACCAGTGTAACAAACTCTAGACTCATTAACCCCTTAAAAAGTTTGCGACCCCCTGTCAGGCCAAAAGTTACAAACTTCTATTACCAAAGGATAACTCCACCAGTTTGCATAGAAGTGATAAGCCTTGGAGTGTTAGGAGGTTAAAAGGCTTAAAAACTTTAATAAACTTCTTAGTTTTTCCCCCAACTTAACACCTGCTTTAGGTCTTGTGATTTCCCCATTGCCTCCCCCTCTGTTTTATGATGGGGTGTTTTTCTTCTCAAACTTGCAGTGGTTGGGAGACACAGGCGGTTAAAGTCACAAGACTTTGTGCTCCAGTGCTGAACCAAGCCTCACTGTGTGTCAACTGCGCTTCAGGCACTCATCTGCTCCAACTGGCACTTTGGAGCACTTTGAGCTTTCACTTTTGTCTCACATACTGTACTTTCCCTCTTCTGAACAGATGAATGAGTCATCACACCACTCTCAGTGTCTCTCACTCGTCTATGAGTTGATTAGGGCTTGTTTGGTCATGTTTTTTTTAGTGCAGCCTTTGTCTGAACTGTGAATTAGTAGGTAAATAGAGTCAATTTAGTGCAGGGACAGTTTTTATGCATACTACTTTAGTATTTTATAGGCCTGAAACGTTGGCTGTTTTCAGACATGTTCAAGCCATATGCTATTATACACAAGTGTCAAATAAAGTATATGTTCTGGTAGAGGTATGCTAAATCTTCATCTTAGAGTGCAGAGCAGAAGAGCCACTGACTTTACATTGGAGTGTAGAGTATATGTTTATGGAGGAAACATGCTCTGTAGCCTTAAAGCCCTCCAGGCATGTTTTTTAATCAGTTTGACCCCTTTATTTTTGCCATCCTCCATCCATCTGAAAGGAAAGCATTGTCATTTTTTCCCATCTTTCTCTGTGCTTCATGCCATATCTTTTTCTTCCTACATTTGCCGTTATTGCAGTAACACTCCCTCCATCAGTTCTGCAAAAGTTTCTAGTGTTGAGAAAGTTTAGAAGCTAGGTGCTGTACTAGAAGTAAATCCACATTCAAAACTGCTCTGTATTTTCAGACTGACGTTCAAGGACATATGTTAATGAGGTGGAACTTCACCACATGCGGTAAGTTTTTTATTTTTACCTTGATGTCCACTTATATTTTTTGTGTGAGTTTGTGTACCAAAACCAGTAAATAATTTACTTTCATGTAAATTTCAGTAAACTTCAGTAAGTTTCACTTTTTACAAACTTCACAATTATTTGTTCAACTTCTCTTTATTTATCTCATTTCACAACATAACATTTTTGGAGCTCTTTGTGTGCTAAATACATGGCTTGAGTAGTGAATGGCATATTTTGCCTTATTGTTATTACTTATAAAAAAAAATGTGGTCTTTCCAGTAATTCTAAATGTAGAAAGTGTTCAAAGCCTGTATTTATTTTACCCTGCAGTAATCAGAGTGTCAATCTGTCAGTCTGATCATCTGTCTGATAATGCATAATTTTGTTACCAGTTTTGTCTGGAAGATGTTCTCTTGTTTTTGTTTTATCTTTATTTTTTTGCTGGAATATAAATATAAGTTACCTAAATACAACAACCTACTATTACTAGTAGTATGTGCTAGTATCTCAAAATACATTGCCATTGCCATTGCATGTACCTTAAAAATGCATTGCCATAAATATTTAAAATATCAACAAATGGGTTGCAATCCTTCATCACATACAGGCCCTAATTACCCGTACACATAACTGCTTCAATCCTCATTACAACTTCCCATCAGAGTAGCTCTTACAATATAGGTGTATAACGTCCTTGCAGTGAGGTTACAAAGCCTCATCAACCCACTAGTTGTAATTATCTAGCTAAATACAGTATTAGGCAGTAACCAGAGTAAATTCAAAAGTCAGTTTCTATGTTGTACTTTTTGCCAGAAGAAGCATGTACACAATACAGAATACAATCCAGAAATGTTTAAATCATAAGCAAGTGAGAAACACACCACAGAAATTTCTTAACTATCTTTGCCGCTTGGCTACAGGTATAAAACAAGCTTGTGTTTGCTTAATAGGAGCAGTTTGATGTTCCATGTTCAGAGATACACATCTCACAGTAAAGTGACTAAAGTTAGCTTAAATTAAATACATAAACATGTATTTATTTTAATTATTAAATTAAAAATATGTTAAATATAGAATTACAGCCTTCACTCATAGCTATCATAGCATATACAGTTGCAGTCAAAATGATTTAACCCATTGCTAAGTAGGGTTATTAGCAAAGTTTACAAACTTTCAGCTTTTGCAACAAATCAATTAAACAAGACCAATTTAAATAGCTCAACAAAACTACTATAACAAGTACTTTCTCCAAATTCAATCACAATTCACAAATTCAACACAATTCAACCCTGAATAGAATCCTTCATAAGAGCACACATTTGCAAATCAGCTGGCAAATCAGGAGCTTCATTAGCTGCATCGGGTGTGCTTAAGATACAATACATCAAATACCTGGACTGGCTAGGGGGTTGTTGACTGTGACGTTTGATTGCATGTTAGAAATATGGGAGGAGTCATGCAAGTTGTCCAAAAAATTTCAGAGATTTCAGAAATTGCCTTGAACAAACAAAGAAAAAGATACAAGTTCAAAGTTAAGGGAAACTGGCTACACTACCTGGATGTGGTAGAAAGAGGAAGCTATCAACAGATTCTTGGGGCAGGTGGTCAAAAACCCTTAAGTGAAGTTTTCAGTTTGCACAGTAAGGCTTAAATGCATACTTAAAATTGTTTCCATGCCCATACACCTCTACAAACTCAAAAACACAAGAAAAGTCAACTCCAATCTCCTCAAAACCATAAAAATATGCTATAGAAGTTTTACAACAATTCTGTTCTGTGGAGTCATGAAACAAACCTGGAACTTTATTATTTTTTGGATTAGCAGTGTGTCTGGAGAAGAAAGAATGAAGCATACACTAAAAAGAACACCCTGCCTAAAGCAATGTATAGAGGTGGCTCGGTAATACTGGGGCTGCTTTGCTCCCTCTGGCACTAAACGTGCAGGGCGTTGGGCGTTGTTGGACTTTCTACCAGGATAATGATCCCAAACATACCTCCAAGGCTTAGTTTCAGAATCAGTCCTGGAAGATTCTGGAGTGGCCACCACAGTTGCCTGACTTGAACCTTATAGATATTCTTTGGCGGTACTATTGTCCATGAGAAAAAAACCAAGATTTCTTAGGAATGCTATCATAAGCTGGCGTCTTGCTATCCATCCTGTTTACAGCAAAAGGGTGCTCTACTAAGTCCTAAAGACGCTTGTCATGAAGGGGTTGAGTAATTCTGAGACTGTAGTGGTCATTAAGTAGCCTTTTGTTCGGATGGTTGCAAATGAAAATTTTTACACTTTGCTAATAAATTTCATTTGCAATGGGAGCTGAATCATTTAGACTGTAACTGTAGGTGTGATAGTCAAGCATCCACATACTTTTGGTCATAGCTTGTTTTTCACATTTGCAATAACAAATTATTTGTAAAATACAAATGTCAAATGTCAAATTTATCCTCATCATCATTTAACGAATTCAATCAGCGCTTCAAGTTCCTCAGACATCAAGGCTGCACTGTAAACACTGCCCTTACTGCTGGGCCAGTTCAGATCTGATTCTGTATTTGAGAGATGTTAGGCTGAGTCATGGAGAAATGTGTACTGCCGGGAAAAGGCTGCTATTCTAATATTCTGGGAAAACAATACTGACGTTGAGTTCAGATTGTTTGGCATATCTGCAGTTCTGGCATACTAATTTAATGGCTCCTACTGAGCAACTATTCCGGTAGGCCTTAATGTCAGAGCTAACAGGACTGTGGATCTATATGAAGATTTCACTACAGATTTTTGTGGTGACTCAGAGTATTTTAGTGTAGGACTAGCATTAACCTGTGTCCGGAATAAACAGCTAGCTTTGTATAATGCTTTTATTCGAACCTCTGTGAAGTCAAGGAGAGTGTGTGTGTGGATAAAATTGTGATTAGTTTATGACAGAATATGGCTCTCAGCCCTCCTGTGTAACAGCAGTACTCACCATCCATTACCACACTGCACAAAATGCACTTACACACAATGTGGCTGGCAAAGACTACACATTGGTCCATTCAGGGCATTAGTTTCTTTGGGAGTATCAATACTTGAAAGTGGATCTGTGTTGGGAGCCAAGGGGAAGAGCAGGAAGGTTTGTTGAATAGAGTGAAGCTTAATGGTGATTTCAGTCATGCATTTCTCGAAGTGTCTTGTACACTGTAAAACCATTTAAACCTTGCCAGCTTAACATGTCTTTAGTTCTGCAAAAGGCTTATTGTAAGTTATTCTGACATTCTGATCTTATAAGGTTCGATTAAATAAAATAAATAAATAAAATATGTCATTGAAGTGTTAGATTCATTAGCTTTTCTTTAGCTTTAGCTTGGTACAATAAGTGTTTATGAGCTGCTTTTGTTTAATTTACTTAAAGCAACACTATGGAAAATTGGTTTGTTTTGCTCCTGGGCTCCCCCTACAGTCAGGAAGTGTAATTAGTGCTTTGAGGCACCAATAAAGGCCGTGTTTTTCTGGACGAGCTGAGAGATACAGAGCCATCACTGAAAGTAAAAGACGCATGTAGACTGATGTGGTAGAGTAATCTTACTGGATTTTACACGGATATGACTCTATTTGGGTTTCATAGTGTTACGCAGTTCTCACGAACGTTATCCTGCCGGCTTCTCCAGAGGTACCTAGTGCAGTTAGCACCATGTGATTGAGTTAGTTGTAGCAACGACACAGTCGCTGTTCTCCCAAATGATTTTGTATTTGCATATGATAGGCCACACTAGGCCACATAAAGGACAGAAAAGAGGTCTGGATTGGACTTAAAAAGGGCCCTTTATGCTTTTTTGGCCTGCTCGTGTTCCTTATAAGCACACTCATTGTTTTGTTTCAGGAAAATGAATAATTGTAATGTCTTTAATAGAGCAACAGAAACACTCTTAACAAGGAATGCTTCTTCATAGACATTTTAAGTATTCAGTACATATTTCACAGTTTTTACGCACATTTAAACTAATATTTAAGATAAAAAAACAGATTTAGAAGATGCATGTACGTTCAATAAAATGCCTAGTATTCATAATGTTTTAAATATATATATATATATATATATATATTGAACATTTAATTTAGTGTGTGAATTTGTATGTTATAGGGATGTATATTTTATATATTGTCACTGTCAGACAAAAACCTTGCAACTCCATTTTTTGTCATTTTTTATCATTTGACTTAATTTGAATGACAGTTGTCCTAGACATTGTGTCAAATCTTACAACAATAGACAACAAAAAACAACAAAAACAATAGAAATGCTTCAAAATAGCAATTTTTTGGCTTCCATTGAAAGGTAAGGATTTTTTCTTCTCCAGTAAAAAAGACATAAGGTTTTGTGTGACAGCAGATATACTGTATATACTGTACATATACACCGTGGTGTACACACTCATGTACTGCATAGATAAAAAATAATAAAGCTAATTGTTTGCATGGTGGTAAATTTGTTGTTGTCTTCAGCCTACCTAGTTTCAGATAGCTTAGACAGCATGATGCAGCTCTGCGGCGTACCATTTTAAACTGCAAACTCAGCGTTATGCTCCTACCTCAATACAGAGGCTTGAATTTGTGGAATTTGTGAAACAGCATTCTGTAAAGCGTGTTCCACTTCCCATCGGTTATATTTAGCAGATGTCTTGAGTGGGTTACCGATACTTTTATGTGAACACATGCCATTCAGACCTCATACCAACAAAAGCATGTCGAGATTACTACTAGAAATGACTTGCTGTTGTGTGTGTGTGTAGGAATAAAGTAAGAAAGAGAGGCCAAAGAGAGGTTTGTATTTGTGTATGTGTGTGTAGGTGTGTGTGTGTGTGTGTGTGTGTCTGTGTGTGCTTTATGAGATGAGCAAGATGTTAATGACTCTGTCAGCAGTAAATGGGCTTTGATTTGTGGTGCAGCTGTCGTTTCATTTCCTGATAAACTCTTTCTTCTTTGTCACACACACAAACACCCACATATACACACACACACACACACACACACAAGATAAACGCTGTATATGCACCATTTACATAACCGTGAGGGGAAAAAATGGCTTTGTAGGCAAACATCACTCCTCAACATATGCATATTATATGAATGCACCATATGGTACTCCCAATACTGCATATCATTTTATAATGAGAACCATGGGTAATATTTAAAACTTGGACGCTTGCTCACTTGCACTCTCTCTCTCGCAGTCCAGTCATGAAGTACTTAAATGTCACTATATAGGATTTCCTGCATATATCTCTGATCAGCAGTTGATTGAAACATACTTAATTACCACTTAAGATGCCATACTTTCGTATTGGTTAGGCAATGATATCAGGTGATATCAGGGTCATGGAGAGTTGTTTATATCAGCGAAAACACCAAAGATAAGCCCTGATATCTAGTGGCATGTTTTATATTGTTTTATTATATCGTCAAAATGGGAGAAATCTAAATACATTTTATACATTTATGTCAAAAGAAAAACAACAGATAAGTTATGTCGGTTTAGTAAAATTGCTATCAGTCATAACATAAAAGCATTGATTTTCATATTGCTCCAACCCTTGTGTGTAGCCACTGAGGATGAGCATCAAAATGCTTTTAGGCATCAACATGCTTTTTAACCACAAGATGTCAGCATTGCAAAATATTGCTAATCTCAGCATCCGCGTCTGTTTAAATGTTGGATGCTTTCAGTAATATAGGTGATAAAGTAATAAAGGTGCTATGATAAAGGACCCTTTACAAATGTAGAGTTACACACATCTCTGTTCCATAAATGGTTCTTTATGGAACCCAAAATGTTTTCCTCTATGGCATCACTCAAAGAACCATTTGTAGCACCTTTATTTGAAGTGAAGCTGTTTGTGTTACCTTGTTACATTTTATTCACATATATTTTGTACATTAATTTTTAATGTGTTAAAGAGATGGTTGGGTTTAGGGTTATTCTTTAAAAAAATGATCAACCATAGCTGTCATGCAAACCCTTGTATATAACTTCACAGGAAAAGAAAAGGTTCATTTTAATGAAAGTAAAGTTTGGAAAGTAAAAAAGAAGTAATTTTCCAGCTTTTCTGTTGGTCCAGTCATCATGAAATTAGGAACACAATTTCAAAAAGAACAAATGACAACGGCATTATATGTGTATACACAGTACATACTGTGTGTGTAGGAGTTCCAAAAGGCTTCAAAAAATCTTCTAAATATCACAAATTTGCTTGCATTTGAATATTTGGCTAAAAATAGTGCAAAATCTTGTATGTGTCTCACTCATTCTCACTTTTTGCAGAATTCCATGTATTAATATACAACACTATGCAGTCATAGTATTGGCTAGGCAGTCATATAACACACATATACATACAGTAGTCAGAATATGCTGTGTGTCAGTAAAGTTATTGATTTGGGTTGGTTAGAAGAACACAGGTCTTGTGTTGTGAATCCCAGACACTGTATGGATTTGTTCAGTTCCACCAGTAACTTACCTGAGATGCTTTAATAAGGGCTGATTTTAGATGGTAACCTGAAATACTGGGATTTCTCGAGAAGAGCTTTGCAAATTTGGAAAAAAATGGATGCTCACTCATTAAAAATCACTCCCACACATTAAAAATCACATTACACAATAACAATGCACTGCTTTTTTGTTTGTTCGTTTTATTTTTTGAACAAAAACTCTCAACCCTGATAAACAGCTTAACACAGATGCTATATGTAAGCAGAGTACTCAATTTATGTCCCTGTGTCCTGATACTGCATAAAAACAAACCGAAGTGTGTGTGTTTGTGTGTTGACAGCCCTCTCATTAAGATCTAAATGCATGTGACGAGTGGCAATATTAGGCTGCATCTGGAACAAATGGGCCAGGCATTCTCTATTTAGTCTGGCCCCTCTAACCCCCCCCCTCCATCTCACACATACACACACACACACGTACACGCACACAAACATGTGCTATCACAGAGGTTTATTTACGATATTTGTTCTCTTTTTTGTGGGGTAGGTGATGGTTTATGTGATATTGGCGAGAGAGAGAGAGATATGGTCTGGTATGAATGTGTTTCCACGCTTTGATGCAGGGACAGATTGTAAACTGTGATTTTATTAAATCCTTCATTAGGATTCATCAGTGAGATTGGATCAGAAAAAGGTCACCGTGCAAATTCAACCCCCCCCCCATTTTCCCCATCCCACCCAGCCCTCCCCACCTTCTCCTCCACCATCGCAACCCTCTTTTTTCCCTCCTCGTTTTCTCTATTGCTGCGGCTGAAACGAATTTGCTGTGAAAATGGGGAAAAATGATCATTATGGGCTTGGCGAAGGAATACAAGGTGAAAGTGACATTATCTTGCCCCTCCTGTTCTCCCCCTCTTCCTTCTCTTCCCCTCCTCTTCTTCCCCTACCCTGTTTCCGCTGCCTGCTGCCTTTCGCGGGACGTTGCTGCCACAAATCATTTGTATGCTCTCATTTAGGTTCATAGGCCGCAATGGTGCTTACTGCTCAGAGAGCAGATGACTTTCAGAAAGAGAGTGAGATAGAGAGAGAGAGAGAGAGAGAGAGAGAGAGAGAGAGAGAGAGAAGGGGGAGGGGGACAAGGGCCTATCTTCTGGCGCAAGGAAACATCAGTGGGAGTTGGATCTGAAATTGAGAGGGAAATTGTATGTGCCATATGTCAAGTTCTGCTAAAGGGGCTTTTATTGCGTTGTGCCCTGCGTGCAAGACTATGCATATTGCTTGTGTTTGTGTTTGTGTGTAAATACTGCTTAAATTGTCTGTAGCTACTGGCTTAGTTCATTTTTTGGGTTGATTTTTAACCCTTTAAGACACAAGAGCCTGTATGTAGGCCCACTCATCAATACTCTAACAACTGCACAACTTGCATATTGGTTTGTATAATAGTTGTTGAATGATTTGTAGTGGTAAAGGGATAATGAGAATGGAAATCAATAACTGCATAGCTGTATATATTCAGTACCGTGCCTTATTCACGTAAGCACCTTATTCATAAGCATTTATCTTGACAACAGGAGTGTTTTTGCTTGTAGCAGGTAAAAACGTATAGACAGTAACCAGAATTTCCCTGTTTTGAATGAATGAGTTGATATTTTAGAAAGATTATAACAACAATATTCTGTGATTAATAATAATTAATATTAATTAATCACAGGTTAAAATGCTAACTTGCACATCCTTGAAATCCTGGGAGCGGAACAACAAAAATTGTGAGTATGCCTAATAAACTGGCTAAAGGAATTCGTTTTTTTTTCCTTTAATATTTTAGTGTAGTTTTGAGAACTTTTTAAGAGATAAGTGGATGATCAGTCATTGGGTCGAATTAAGCGAGCTAAGAGAAGAGTGGCTTTGTGTGAGAGAGAGATTCGAGGGAGGGGTAAGAGAATGAAAGTTATAAGAACAATGGTAGCTGTGTATATATATATATATATATATATATATATATATATATATATATATATATATATATATATATATACACAGTTTAAATTTCCTGTAGCTACACTGATGTTACAATGGCTGTTTTACTGTATTGTACATAATTAGTTCATTAAATAATTCAGAGTGGTTTGGTGTGAAATGCCCCGTTCCTGAGAAACTCACAGTCATTTACAGTAGTTGTGATAGGAAACAGACATCTGAAGGTTTTGTAATGCGTCTCAAGCTACATCATACACAGTTATTACAGAAAATAGTTAAATGGCGCTTATATGATGGCTAAGACATTGTTTTATGACATTTTAAAGTTTTATTTTTTTGTTTATCCGTATTTTGCTATGATGACCAAAATGATACTTTAGTGGTGAATGCACCGGGTTCCATTCACCACCAAGTTTCTTTACAATACACCATATCACATCAAACCATTCTGAATGATCTTGTTTATATCTCAGCAATTATGCATTATCAAGAAAATGTTAAAACATTGGTGAAAATGCCCTTTAAATAACTTTTATAACATTTATAATTAACATAACAATAACATTTGCAACTATTGGCTTGTTATCATTTTTGGGGATTTTCCAGTGGTTCAGCCTTTATTTTTTGTAGCTCCGGGTGTCCTAAGCTCCATGAAATTTCAATCTAAAGGGCTTTCATGATGCTGTAGGTGAAATATGCAGTGTGTAAGACTGTCACTATTGTTTGCATTTGTGTGTATATGCAGCTATGCATGTACGTTACTGGTGGATTTATATTAGTTAAGTTCAGTGAACAGAGCTGCTTATTGTGTTGCATGTGGTGCAGTATATAGCGTGTGGTAGTGCTTGCACTCTGGTGTCAGCTAAAAATTTTAGCTACAGGCCTGATACCTTTATTATTATTATTTTTTTTTATCCAAAGTTCAGCTAAATGTGCTTTTGTTGTGTCACATATAGTATAGTGTACAGTCCTGCTGTGTTCATTTGTAGATCATGGCTGTCCCAGACACTATCAGTTATTTTGGAGCATTTTGGAGAATTTCTATTGGTCCACTCAGCGTGAGAATTTGATACAAGGTTGAGAACAACTATTAGATTCACAAAGCATAGCTAAGGCTTTTATATTGTCTTCTAATTTTAATAAAAAGTAAAAAGGACTTTTATTGTGCTGTGTATTGTGTACTTGCATTTGTGTGTGTGTTTGTGTATGTGTAAAATATTTTGAGTTGTGCATAAGAGGTCTTCAATTGCTTTATATGGTACAATAACTGTCTAGTTCTTTTTTGCAGTCTTTTTCTTATTTAATGCAAAATTTTAACATAAATTTGTAAATAATAGTATTTATCATCACTTTGCTTTAATCATAGCATAATCATTTGAGTTCCACAGGTTTGTGTAAAAATCTTACACCTGATGAGTAAATCCAGTACATCTGAGAACTGTCTGAACACAAGCTTCAATGGAGGAGACAATCTGACCTTCAATAATCTGACCCTCTTTTGTACAAACGTGTTAAAATGATTTGTGTCACAAATTTAATGTATTTATTAATTAATGAATATTCACTACATGACATGTAGCAGTGAATTATTGTGTAAATATTTGTTTATTTTATACATTTTTGGTTTTTCTAACATTTTTTTATCTAAAAATTATTTTAGATTTAGATTAGATAAAAAAAATAGGAAAGAAGTTAGAGAATTTTCAGCGTGAACTCTGATTATTGGACCCCACTGTACATGGTATAACAATCAGTGTATGCCTGCATTGCCTGCATTATCTGGATTTCCAGATAATTTCCATTTCCATAAATTTTTTTATTAAAGTTCTGCAAAAGAGACTTTTATTGTGTATACTAAATAAAAAAAGTCTCTATATCTATAATGGTCTATATTTGAGGTGCTTTTGTCTTTTTGAAGTCCCTACACTGGCACAACAAAAGAGATAGTAGGGTGTGTGTGCGCGTGTGAGCGTGTGTAAATAAGAATAATCCCTGATGAATGTCTGGCCTCTGTTCTTCCCCCAAAACCCCACCCTTCACTACACACATACACACATGATTCTTCCATCACAGTGGCTGTATTACCATGTGTGTTTGAGCTCAGCCCCCCTTTTTGAGATATCATAGACAGGGATTAGCACCTCACTAAAGCCACACACACACGCACTTACATATTCAAACATTTGCTAAGGCACTTACGCAGCTCTCCTTAGTCACATGAACAAACACAAGCTCAGACTGAAGACCAGATCTTCCTCACTTTTAAATACGAGTGTGATTTAGCGTGTAAACAAAACCCACCACTCCCCCTGAGGTCGACGCAGTCGATTATGAAATCTAAACATGTAAAATGGCATATTTTAAATCAACTGATGGTGATGTCACAAATTTGGACACATGCATATATCCACCTATTTGGCCCACAGCAGTTTAGCTCCACCCAGTCATGCTTAAGTTGGGTTTTTAAGTGGGGTTTCAGTTCAAAGGTGCTCTACAGAGCAACCAGTTACAACAAATCTTTTACATTCAATTACATTTACATACATCAATCTTAAGGACAAAGTAAGGAGATGCTAAAAACCGAAGCATCACTACATCTGGTCACATTTGTGCGCTTTTCTGTCCCCCGTGTTGTGCTCTCCTTCACAACTGAGTGACTTCCCAGGTAGGCACATGCCCATTAACCCCAGTGTATTGTGTGAGTAATAGAGGTCAGATAGAGCTCACTATGTCCACGTACGGAAGTCTGCACACACCCCCGCTGCTGGGATACTTAAAGCTCTGGCAAATCCTGAATATGTTTATATTCATGTTTGTTTAATAACACAGATTTTTCATCACTGAAGAATGACAAAGAGAGGGTCCAGTAATGTTGCAGAGTGCTGTGCATTATATATGTCACTCATGTTCCACTATAATAGAAAGACAAAGCTGCATATGTTGACGGTAAAGTCTCTCTATGATGAAAGTTTTATTCTTCTGATTTTTGACTACACAACGTCATAATGTACTGAGGAACGAATCATAGGATGACTGCCTTCTCCTGAATGTAAAGAGTAGATTCTATTAATACTGTATGTGCATAATTATGTGAAAAAAATAGGATACCCCACTGTTGTCTTTTTTTAACACATGTAAGCATAGGGACCTGTCCAAAAAAAGGACATTGTTCCAGAAGTCCTTTTGTACCCCCATGAATATCAAACATGTGCAGTCTTTTTCTGATGGTAAATGCATGAATCAACTGTGGCAGAAGCTGGGATGAAGGTCCTGGGATGAAATGGAGTTGGAGACTTTCCTTACGCATCTTGCAGTTCAGTTCACTCTTGGGCTGAACTTGCTAGGATTGCCTGACCTGGCCATGTTTGCAGTTGTGTTTGCAGATGTGTGCAGTTGTCCTCATTCCCCATTTCACATGACTGTAAGAGGGATGAGTGTTTTACAGCCTGGTGTCAAGAGGAATTTGTGCATATGGGATTAAAAGACCATATGTAAAAGATGCATACACACACACACACACATTTAAATAAATAATTATGTGTGGGGTGCACATACAATCAAGTATTTGGACAGTGGGACTTTTGTACACCATCACAATGAATTGAAGTATTGACTGTAAGCTTTAATTACAGAATTTTAACAAAAATTACAAACCGTATACATGTAAAACATATTTTAATACTCGTCAGTGAGCATTAGAACACTAGAAGTTCCTTCCTTGAGATGCTTTTCCAGGCCTTAACAGCAGCCATCTTCAGTTGATGTTTAAGGGTCTTTCTGCCTAGTTTTGTCTTCAGTAAGTGAAAATCATGCTGAATCAGGTTAAGGTAAGGTGACTGACTTGGCCATTTAAGAGCCTTTAATTTCTTAGCTCTTGTGTTGCTTTTGAACTGTGTTTGTCATCATCCTTCTGTACAGTGAAATGCAAACCTATTTTGCAGCATTTGACTAAATATGAGCAGAATGTATAGCTCTATACACTTCAGAATTCAGCTTGCTACTTCTATCAGCAGTCACATTATCTATAAACATCGCTGACCCAGTTCCACTGGCAGTCATACCTGCCCATGATATAACAGTGCCTCCACAATCTGACAAATAATGTGGTGTGTGTCAAATCATGAACCCTTCCTGTCCATCTCCATACTCAAGTTAATATTTCCCTCATCTTTCAAAAGACTCTTGTTCCAGACCAGGGCAGTTTTTTAAGCTGGTTTCTGTCTGTCTACTCTAACCTTTCTGTTCTTGAGTATAACGAGTGATTTGCTTCTTGAAGTACATTCTTTGTGTTTACTTTCATGAAGATGCCTCTTGATTGTAGACTTTGGGCAATGTTGCGCCTACCTCCTTGAGAGTGTTCTTGACTTGACTAGATGTTGGGAATGGGTTTTCTTATACCTCATCTTTAGTTGTGTGTCTTCCAAGGCTCTTACCACTGCATTCCTTCTTTTTAAAACCACTCAAAACCTGTCTGCTATCTCTCTGGTTTGTGTGGCTTTTCCAGCCTAATGATCGGCTCCTTAACTTTCGTTGACAACCCTCTGGACCACATATTGAGAGTTCCAATGCGACAGAGTCAACTTAGTCAGACCTTTTATGTGTTAAACAGGCCACATCTTGCCATGAAACTACTGATCAGTCAATTATCCAATTACTTTTGAACTTGAAAATGCACTATGAAAGTGTGTTACTGTCCAAATACTTGTGGACCTGACTGTATGTACACATACACAATATTTACAGGACTACATCAATGTCATGCAAGACTTTATATCTTCAAAATGGTCATTTTAAAGAGGGAAAAACTTCTTTCTATTGGTCAGTTTCTCATAAAATTCTGAGATGATGAAAAGAACAACTGCTTAATGTCAACATTTTAATTCAATTCAAAAATTGTCCCCTAAAAAATACAATGTAGAGAGACACTGTTTTAAATGATGAACAGTCTATATTCTAATGTATTTGCATAAATAGATATACATGTTCTACATATGTGTTACAGTGACCCATCTATTATGTACCCCACTCTTCTCCTTTACTCTTATGGAGTTTTGCACTGCATCGTATCTTTACTTTCTTAAGAGAATCATATCACAGCACACAGGATTTAAACACAGCACATTCCACACAAATAGGGCAGCACATGGAGAGGAGGGGAAGCGGAAAGCATTGTGAAACCGCCACCCTGAAATAGAATCGGTCAAATGGAAATTGCAGTGATTTTAGAAGCCACACCAACACGGTTGCCACTCTAAAGAGCCATCGCATTACAATGTCTGTCAGCCTGCCCACGCCTAAAGAACTCCTTCAGTAGTTGTAGTTTGACTGTAATAAGCTCCACCATCCTCCCACTCACTCTCATACTGACCTTTTAGTCCTGGCTGCCATTAGAGTCCAGATTGGGCCTAGCTGAGGAGCCCAGCATGAAGGTTACTGTCTCCATAATTATGCTGAGAAGATGAAAGAAGAAGGTGTTCGGAGTGATACCTCACAGTGCTGCTGATGTCAGCAGTGGTATATGTGTTGCATGTGTTTACACTGCCACAGGGAGGTTAATGTGTGCATTATATAACACAGTCATATCAGAATATTATGACCACCTGTGGCTTGGAATGACCCCAGCCCAAATTATACATACAGGGTCAAACATATACACCCACTCTGACTATTAATTCAGTTGTGCTGAACATTCTAAAATTCTTGGTTCCTTAAGGCCAAGGCCTCTTAACTTCCTGTTAGTGATCATGATTGGCTACAGCTAGTAGCTTCTTAGTGCCCACATTAAAATATTTTTTTTGCCAGCACTCGCTGGATAAGCCAACACACAGTGCAACAGGGAAAGTCCAAGCACCTCAGTAAAGTCATTGGTAAGTGTAGCTGCTGGAACAAATAGGAAGAAGACCAAAACTATCATTCCCTCAGAAGACATTGGTTTAGATAGTAAAAAACAACCCACGAATCACCAGGGCACAGGCCCGCCATGAACTGGAAGCTGCTAGATCTCCAATGTAGCTGTTTACATTACAATTAGTATAATATCGCCATTGAGAGACTTCCGCACCTTTATTTGGGTTTGCGCTATGTACTTTATTTGTTCACCCTGAATATATATTTTTGAGAAAGCCCAACAAATTTAAACTGCATTAAATTCTAGTTTCTATCAAAGATTTATGTTGTATACTCATTCTGCCCCAGAAAATACAAATTAGTAGAAATCACTAAAGCATCCTTTACATAATCGCCACCATATTTTGCTACTAGCAGTGTTGTTTGTTCTTGTATGCAAACTACATAAGCTGCGTAGGACTCCCACCTGCTCCCCCTAGATCAGACATGTCTAAAGAGTGTAGGGTACCTCACTAAGCCTAATGCAGATGGTGAAGTTCATATCAGTTTGACAGGATACATGTAGTACAACAGTACCCTATGTTATTTTTCTGTCATCTATATGGACTTACAAGCAGCATATGTGAGGAGATGGCGTTGAAGTCGCAATACAGGGCTGGAAAAACTAACAAAACTAAAACATAAATGCTACTAAACTTATTCCAATCCAAATCACTGTGTGCAAATTTGACGCATTTGTATTTCGCCCATAGTGTACAGTGCATTCTGTAGGTGCATAGTGCATAACTTATGTGCAGGAAATCATGCAAATTTAAACAGAGCTGAGGTGTGTATCGATGTACTATTTTAATAATAATGGTCATATTTGTCACAAAAACTTGTAAGTTAAATCTTATATATTCTTACTGACATGATATATGACTTTCTGAAGAATACTCCATTTAGACGTTTTTTTTATTTTCTTTTACGTAATCTAAAAAAAAAGCCAGCAGCCCTTTACACTGCCCTACTAGAAAAAAAACTGCATACATCAGCAAACTAGACCAGCATAAACCAGTTTAGACCATTTTAGATAGACATGGAATTCCTGCCAGTCTAATCTGTTTGTTCCAGGCAAATATTTGAACATTTCACGGTGACATCCATCCAAAATAATTCAACTTTAGCTTTTTACATAAGATTTGAAAATATAAGATGTTTTCCCTTTCCCTCTGAAGTTCGTATTTTGGAGATAAGGTTTTGTTCCAGCAATAAGGGTGAATATAATGTATTAGACAAGGAATGTATTTTACGGGGACACATGAATGTTTGATGTAGGCATGAATTTGATTGGTATTTGGTGTTGGCACAGAGGATGGTTTTATGTGAATTTATGTGAATCTTTTGTCCTTTTTTTAAATATATGGCTTTAAAAAGACAAGTAGTCTAAAAATAATCATAAGATTATGTTACTATAATAATATAGTAGCCCTTTAGATAAAGTAGTCTAAAAATAATCATAAGATTATGTTACTATAATAATATAGTAGCCCTTTAGATAAAGTTACAGTTGTCATAGGTAATCAGTAACCTGTTATACAGCTTTATATTATCATGAATGTTCAGTAAATTTAGCTAGCACTGTGAGACTCATAAACCTCTGTGACTGTGACTGTCTGTGTCCCTTATGGGTTTCAAAGGGGACTCACCATCATGAGTATTAATCATGAGGTTAGTCATTAGCTGTAATATGATGACATCATTGGTAACTTTGCCTCAGGAAAATGCCAAATTCTAGCTTTCAGAATCACACACACTCTTAGAAATAAAAGAGGCTACAAAGTGCCATAGAAGAACCAGCTTGGGTTACATAATAGAGATGCATGAGTGCAAAGAATGTTTGTATTGGTAAAGAAATCTTTGCATCAAGTGATGATTCTTTAGACCTTTAAAACACATCCCACAAACATGGTTCTTTATGGAACTAAAGGTCCTTCTATGGTATCGCTCAGTTCTCACTGTGGAAGGATGGACAGAAACAACTGTGGATCTTTTTAGAGCTTAAGCTTAAAAGTTAGGCTTCTGCTTCTTATGTCTAAAATGCTGTTCATTTGATGACTTTCAAGTCTTACATGGTTACTATGAGTGCTGATTCCCCCGTATTTTTATATCACTTCTGAGCCCCAATTACACCACTCCTATTTGTATTAACTTATTGTCCTTAGCTTTCCTCTTTGTTAAACATGTGTATTATTTTCATGTGTATTATCTTCTCAGAAATATCTCTTGAAAAATGTTGCATAAAAGCATAACTTTTGCATAAGGGCTGTTTTGACAGATACTTTATTTAATGTCGCCTTAACCTCCAGCATTTTAAGAACTACATGCTAAAACCTTAAAGCCATGCTTTAGCATGATTGCAGGGCACTAACCACCCACTTGAGAGATGGCCTTCCACTTACACAGACGTCACTGCTGGCTCTGGTACATTGTAATTTGAGTGAACGTGTGTTGAGTGCTGTGTATATGTTTTAGCCCATTATTAAATCTCTAACTCACTGGTATGGGATTTAGGTCTTAACAATAAATGTAATGTGCAAATGATATATTTACTATTATTCTGTACAGTCAGAGAAATATGTCTTAAGAAGAAAGCTTAAGGTTAGTGTACCACATTTACATCCATGGCATAATGGAAATATTGTAGTGTTTGGTGTCTTGCCCAAAGACTCTTCTTGGTGTAGCATAGCATGCTTCTCCGCTAATAGAATTAAACCCTAGTCTGCCACGATAAAGACAGTATTGTAACCCACTACGCTACATAATCTGTTCAGGAACACTCTCTGTTTCTCTGCCTGTCAGTCATAATATAGTATAATCAAAATTCATTTTTGTGAAGAAATAAAAAAAAAACACAAGTTTCCTGCCACAACTGCAAAAGACAGGATCTTTCTGGTGATGTCACCAAGCAGCCTATTCTATTTCTGTAAAAAAACAGGCTAGTAGAAGGAGTCTTCACAGGACAGTCTTACTGAGGACCTGCTCTACCTTGACTGCAACCTACACATGAACATAACCAGCTCTGCTTTTTTAATTCTTCTTCAAGTACATGACAGGTTGGGTGTATTAGTGTGTATTTTGCTCCACGGCGCTTCAGTGGACAGGTGTAAAAATAAAACAGGTTATTTCTTTGGACTGGAACAATCAATCTATATTGATGTTTCTATGTGAGATGTTTAAAGAATATGCCCATTTGCCTTCCACTTTCCTTAGAGAATTATAGCTTTGTCCTCAGTGATTGTGGAGAAAGGAGATGGACACATTTTACTGTCTTCTTCTATTTAACCTCTATCCTCATATTTATATGGCTATTTAACGTGCGTAGGTGCATGTTTTTTTTATTTGATGGCCTTTGTGCCACCCCTGGGCCTGAATTATGGAATAGCACTGAAAAGCAGCGCTGGTTTTCATCTTTGTTTGTGAAATGTTATTTCTTCCTCCTACAGTTCCACCTCACTGACTCTGATTGAACAGAAGGCAAGCAAACTATCATCTTTCTCCCTCTCTTTCTCTCTCTCTCACTCTCTCTTTAATATATGTATCTCTCTCATCCCCGCTCTCGCATTTCTCCTTCTTGTCGATTTCCCCAGTGTGCTCTTAAACTGCTAGTGTAATTTAAATACAGAGCTTTGCATTAGCAGGAGGCACTTTGCCTGTATGATAGGGCGTAGAGGATAGCAGAACAATAAGGAGAATGAGATGGGGAGGGTAGAATGGGAATTGGCTTACATTATCACACACCATCTAAAAAACCAAAGAGCTTCAAACACAATGCCAGCGGCGCACAACAGCCTCTCTTTTGAATGGTAAGCACAGCGGCATAAAGCAGTACAAAGACGAGTACACAACCGAACAAAACGGAGCACAAGTCTCTGTAATTGAATGGAATGGAAAGTTTTCTCTGCCGGAATATTAACTTCACTTCAGAGCCACCCATCAGTTTCCAAGCTTAAAGTATGTCAATATATAGCCTTTACTCCATTTGTCACTTACACATGGAATAAAAACATAACAGGCATATAAACGTAAATTGAAAACAAACTCTTTTAATTCCAGAACTGTCTATCATATCTAAACCTGTGCCGGTAACAGAATCCGGACAGTTTTCCTACTTTCCCTTCTTACTTCACTTAAGGATGATGACAACCTCTCAATTTTTTCATTGCTAACTCTAGGCTTGGATACATCTACCTGCCTGCTTATTAATAGAGAGAAGATTTGAATCCACATCTCTTCATTGGGATACAGGGTGTCCTAACACACAGATTAGGAATAATCAGTAAACAAGTCGAGAGGCTGTGGGAAACTAAAAACTACTAATGTTTTTGAGTTGGCTCAACTCAGGTAATGTTTTGCAAAGGGTATCTGTACTTTCAAGTGCAGGAGTTCTTCCATTCCTTGTCAGAACTTACTATAAATGATATATACTACTATGAAACTAATGCTATGTGGTTATACCAGTGGACATTAGAATAAGAATCAGAATTGTTACAGTTGCAACCATTTGTTTTGGAATAAACACTCTATAATTTAAAATAAATGAAAATAAAATGTAAATCAAAAAGAGAAAGAATAAATATGTTCATGTTAATGAATTATGTGAATATAATACAGTGGCATTCGTAGAGTTGCCCATTGCACCGCAGCTCGGTTTCAAGAGCAGTTCCTGAATAATTAAATATTTGCGGAATATATTTGTGCAAATGTTACTATTTATTGGGGTACAATTTTAGTCATATGCACATGTATTATGAGATCTTGTCCATTAAACAATTCATTTTTGCAAAAAAAATTGCTCTCCAATGAAACACATGTATCTCTAAAACAGTGACTTTACAGGAGAAAAGGCAAAAAATTGTCAAAGCAGTTGTGGTAACTCAGGAGTCTTTAGCTCCACATTAGCAAAGTCTTTAGTCTTTATCTGAATGTTGCATAAGACTGAACTTGCAGATTTCTAAAGTAGAGTCTCACATCTAAAACCAAGTATCCTGAAAAGAATATAAGCTGTATTAAAGGTAAAGTGTGTATGTGCACACGTGTCGGCAGTTTAGCAGACTAGTTTCTAAAGTTCCTAAACTGGCTCAAGTGTCCCGTCATGACAGTTGCACTGTGATGATACATTTCCTTTGGCTCTCTCCCAGCTGGATTTTGTGAAGAGGCAGGAGGAGTATAATCTGTGTCACAAAGCTTTTTGTGTTCTGTCGTCACACTGAAACAAAGCACGCCTGTCTCACTGTATGTGTGTGTGTGCACTTGTGTGTGTGTGTGTGTGTCTAGGTCAGAGAGAGAGAATCTTTGTGCATTACCGCTCCTGCAGCCTGTGTCCCTCAAATTCTGTTAGTTGGCTCAGAGTCTGGGTGGTCCTTGTTATCCTTTTCCTGATCTTTTCTACTTCTTCCCTTTTCCTCCCCCCCCCCCTCCTCTGTGCTTAAGTCTATAGGGCATTATTAATGGCAGTCACTTTGAGATGCCGACCTGCTCTATATTGATTAGTAGGCCGTCTGCATGTATCTCTTTCATTATGCCTGTCAACTGCACTTCATCAATAAAGTCGAGGCCAAAAAGAATCAAGTTGGGGCAAATGTTACTATAAACGTTACAGCCTTTTTATTATTATTATTATGCTATTGTTTAGTTCTGTTTATTGGTTCCATGTTTTTCTGTGTAACATCTTGCATGTTCTGGATCTTTTGTGTGTGTGTTTGTTTTATTATTTCATCGATCAAGGGGACGTATTCTCTTACTTTTTGCTTCCTGCTCCCCATGTGTGTGTGCTCATTTCTGTGTCGTGTCACCAATACTTCCTCTGAATCCATCCGGAAGACCTACCACCATGTATACAGTTACACTGTTAACTCTTTAATGCTGAGACAAAAAAAGCATCTGTTTCCTGCTCTTTGATCTACCCATCTTTCTTTGATCTTGCTTTGCCATGTAAAGAACTTGATCTAACATAGCTGAAATTCATACATGTTTTTGTCCCAAACTGCCGTTTTTGTGCAAGAAAGCATATGAATAGCAACGCATTTCACACTTCATGCAGCCTTTTTATTAGATAAGCAAATCAATAGTATGCTCTTAGCCTCAAAATTCCATTCTGAATGAGTGCTTCCAGAATCCAAAGAATGTATCACCGAAGACACGTTAGGTAAGAAAAGGCAAAATATTGACTCATGTAAAGAACGGATGGTTATTTTTGTTTCAACTCCACCCCTGTGCTCTGAAATCACATGTGCATCCATAGAGATTCAGATACACTACTATTACAGGTTATATCAATAGAAGGTTAAAGGAACAGGCGTGTAAGCATGGAGATACGGGAGGGATGGGTACATTTAGTTACCTCACAATCATATCGAATTGTATCACTGTCAATTCTGAAGATGACATCACACATTAGTGCTGTGTGATGTAAATAATATATGTTAGATCTTGGGAGAGCAGTTTTGGTAGCCCTTTGTCAGCTGCACATGAATGCAGCCCCAACAGTTCACAGATACTGGGCAAAAAAAAAAGGGCCAAGGTTTCTGGCTATGTCCCAAACTTCATATTACTGCACTAAATTAATATATAAAACATAATACTCCATCAACAGAAGAAGATTCATTAGTTTGTAATGTATAAAAGTGTGTCCTATTTGGATGAAACCCTGTGAAAATGTTCACACAAAATTATTCACAGTGTTCCTGAGGAGTGTTAGCCCATTCCACATGGGAACGGTTGCATGTGGCAGCCACCTTTTTCAAGTCCCACTAAAGATTTCCTATGGGGTTTAAGTCAGGCAATTTTGACAACCACTCCAGAATCTTCCGGGACTTCTTCCGAAACACAAGCTTTGGTGAACTTCCAGGTATGCTTGGAATCACTGTCCTGTTGGAAGTTCCAATGTCAGTCAAGCTTCAGCTTCCTTACAGAAGGCATGACGTTTTCTCCTAGGGTTTCCTGATATTTAATTGAGTCTTGTCCTCCACACTGCAAGTTTCCAGTACTAGAGGAAGCAATGCAGCACCAGAGCATCATTTTCATGTATCTACATACAGTCATTAATGATAAATGTACACCACTAATCAATAATAAAAGCATTTGATAACATCATTAACATAAGTAAATGGTGCAACTCTCTAAATATTGTAAATATTATTGTCATTGTGAGTTAAACCCAAGAGGGCATGTTAGCAGCTCTGTGGGAGTCCTTAATAGTGGGTGGAAATTGACTATGACTATACTGAGGAGTATATTAAATGTGACTATACTAAATGTGCAGAAGACTTTTCACTAAATACAGCTTCCTACCTTGTTGCCTGGCTTTGTGACGTTTCACAGGATTCGTGTAGCTGTCTATGTATTTGTTTACATGTTTCCTTTGCTTCCACACACATTATCTTCCTGACACCTACTGGCCTATCCTCGTTAGACTTAATTGTCTCTTATGGAATGGTGCACATGCTCCGACAGGAAGCCCATTACAGCAGCCTCCTTTCTCGCTCCTTTGTCTTTCTTAGAAATGCCACCTCTTGCCTTAATATCCACGTCTTCTTACACAGGACTTCATTAGTGCATCCATATCTATCTGTGACAGTCTTTCTGCCTGTACTGGCACATTCTAATGATGCGTTTAATGTCCTGTCATGACAAGACCTCTCATATCACCAAAAAGTGGTAATTTTGTAGGTGAACAGAAAAGCTCTTAGCTGTAATGTACAGTACATTCATGGAATGAGCTGTCATTGCAAGTACATTTTATTCAAAGCAGCCGTTTTCTATTGGTGTAGTCATCATCATCATTTACCACAGTGCAAAACACAATAGCCATGGCAAAACTAAATAAATACACCTTTTTTTGTTTGTTTGTTTGTTTTAAGATTCTACTGTGACAATATTGGTCTCCATTCACATGCACCAGAATCTGCTTTATTACAATGTGTGTTTTTTATTTCATACAAAATATTAGATTGCAACTGAGCACACAGTAGGTCAGTATTGTTTCAGTCATAGCCCATATGGAATATATAAGAGATTTGGTATCTGTGTAACTTTGTATAGTCACTTTGTTCAAGACGCCATATGGTCTTCCTAATGGCAGGACAAGTAGGTCTGAGATCATATTCAATGGAGACTTTTCATGCGTGTGTCTGTATGTGTGTGCGCATGTGTGTGTGTGTGTGTGTGTAAGTGTGACTAAAAATGCATGTATGCACTCACAGAGTACTTTATTAGGGACACTAGGTACATCTACACATTCTTGCAGTTATCTAATCAACCAGTTGCGTGGTTCAAATCATGCAGATACAGGCCAGCAGGTTCAAGCAATGTAGGAATCAATCCATCAAGAGTAATTCACATCACCAGAATGGCATGACAAACATGATCTCTGTGATTTTGAGCGTGCCATGATTGTTGGTTCCAGAAGGCCTGATTTGAGTATTTCTAGAACTGCTGATCTCCTGTGATTTTCTGCACAATAAAGGAAAAACATGTAGATGGAAATGTTTTGTTGATTAAGGAAGGAATGGAATGTATCTAATTTATGCATTTAAAGTGTAAAACATTGGCGGAAATGATAAACCTTGTAAGTCTGGGCAGATATTGTGAGGGCTGTGTGAATTTATGATCACACAACTGTTTATAATGTTCTGTAAAATGCATGTTCACCGGGGTTCAGGTCAAGTAAAAAGTTGGCCAGTCAAGAACATCATACTTTTTGACCCCAAGAGAACTGGCCAGTCATTTTAGCTGTATGTTTCAGGCCATTATCCTGCCAACAGAGAAGCATCAATTTTGCTTGGAACTGGGCACTTCAGAGTACTCTGTCTTTATCTTTTCATCCACTGCTGTGGTCCTACATGAAACAGGCTGTTTGCTATTGTCTGCTCACCAGTTTAAAAAAAGTAGATTTTAACCAAAATGTTTGCTAATGTTGTAAACTCTTATGATGTGGTCTGCTCCAATGGCTATAATGCTCCACACTACATTGGTCTTCACATTGAGAAAACAGATCAATCAATGGACCCTTTTCACTCACATTTCATTCTATGTAGGATTAAATAATATTAGTTTGTTTTGAAACTGGTGTATAGAGTTAGAATCAAGCCATCCTAATTTTGTAATGCACTAAGGAAGCAACAACAGACACAACTAACCCTGTTGTATTATGGTTTAAGTTCTCTGACTATATGAAATGGAATACACATTCATAAAAATATATGGTCCTGAATGCATTAGCATTAATATACTCTCTTAAAAAGTATAGTCTTCAGAGGCTCCTTAGTTAATCTATCTATTAAACTATAAGAACCATTTAACAAAGATCTTTTTCTGGTTAAACAGATCTTCTCTGTGATGCAGAAAATATTGTACTGCATTTGCTTCTTTAAAACATCTTGTTATAATGGCTTTAAAAAAAGAAACAAGTTTCAGTCCTATATAGAACTATTTCCATTAAGGTATTTTTTGAGGAGGTTCTTGTAAAATGTAAAATGCAATGTATGTCTTAGGAAGTACAGGACTAATTACAGAGTCCTATTGTGTTAGGCTGTTGCTGTTCAGGCTAGTGGAGGAGGCCTGTTGTCTGCAGCAGGAGGCCTTTCATGGCTCTTAATAGGGTTTCCCCCATGCCCCTCTCTATTCATTCATTACATATACCATACTACCCCCACCCAAAGCGTCTGTCATTACCCAACCCCCCCAACACAAACATACTTATTAGTATACTTATTAGATTTAAAGAGAAGTAACATCCTATGGAAATACTATGGAAGTAGATTAGCAAGCCCACTAGTATGGGTGATGACGTAGTTATTTTTGATAGCCTACATCTGGGAAACTAGTTCCACCAGATGAATGAAACATACACCTTTAAACTGAGCATACAACTACATTACCGTTGACTTAACTTGATCCTCAGGGTTCATAGATGAAATGCAGTTTTAAGTTTTATTTTATTCTCACTCATTTGGCATGATGCTTTCAAATGCCTGTTTGGGTAATGCCTGGCAGTCATGAAAGGAAACTGCAACTGAGGAGGGGACTATATAGGTGTCTGTGATGCTTCTTCAAAAATATATATATGAATCTTTTATATATGAAACACAGAACAAAAGAGTTTGGGCAAATGTTTGCACCAAGTGAAACAAAACCTTAATTTGTTGTATAGGTTCCTTACACTAACACATCTCTGTAGCACCTTTACTTTTGTAGGTCTTACTAGACCCTGTAGAAATAAGCTGGTAAAGTGGGGCAGGCTGGAGGGGAGCTGTGTGATCTTATCTCTCCAGTGCATCCCCAGTGTCTAGAGCTAAACTCCATGTCCCTGGGAAGATATGTGAGCATCCATGTCAAAAGTCATGTCACCCAGGGGGGTTTCCTCTCCAAGCCAAGCTGTGCCCCTCTCTCAAGACAAAAGAGACAGGAATTATTCCTTCTGCGCTATGCATTGGTTAGATAACTACCCGACGCCATAAAACTATAGAGAGCGACAAAAGCCAAGAGTGGCTTTGATTTAGCTGTTGGGGCTGATCTGACGAGGGTTTGTTATCTTCTTGTGCTTCTGTTTTTAGGATTTTTTTCCTCCCATCTGTCTGTTATCTTTATCTTCTCCTGTGGTCTTCTGGGAAGCGATTCAGGACCGTTTTTAAACTGCAGCTGAACCGTGGCACTCGTTTGCTCCTCATTTTCAGCACCTTGTTAAAAAGCTAATAAATTTATGGGGAAAGGAAAGGTAGATGCAAGTAGGGTAGCTCACCTTTTTTAAACGATGTAAGGAATGAAAGAAAAGAAGTTAGGAAGTATAACAGCCCACACAAACAAAATGGAAATGCTTAATTATAAATGATAATGCTAAAATTATAATAATTATAGTAAATTATAATTCTAATGGTGGATGGATTTTTACTAATTACGTTTACCTTCAGCTTATATAGAAATATGGCAAAATGAAATCTACGCTATAGTTACTGCACTAGTAGGTTTGGGTACTGCTCCCATTTAAACATGGACATCGGTATTGGTACCAAAAAAATGATTTCAGTTGGAAAAAAAAGTTTCAACTTCTTAATTCCAACATTTAATTATTTATTTATAACATTTTGGGCGTCACACAATATTAAACATCTCTCTATCTTCTTCTCTTTTCCCAACTCTATCTCTATAAGCTCCAATCTGTCACCAGGGCATAGTGTAAGCACACTTTCATGTGTGAGGAAGTACATGTGATATCCTTCCCACAGTCTAGGAGTTGTAGCAGTGAGGATAGTTTAGTGTGTTTAATGCAGTTTCACCTCAAAAAGCATTTACTTTTATTTTCAACATTAGTGTAGCGTGATCATTTAGTGTTTTCAGGCGGAAGCAGCAAAAGGTTGGGATTCTTAAGGAAGCTTGTTGTGTGTTTTATTTCTAAACAGGATTACACTGAAATGCTTCCAAAATAAAGTTATCAATTCCTCCCTTAAATTTTTGTCATCCATGGATGGTTCAACTTATTCAGCACTGTCTGCAGGCATGCTGCTAACGTTAGTGGCAGCTGTTGCAGGGGACTTGGCTTTCAGGCTATCAAACACAGTTCACTTTTCAGCTTTTCAATCTATTTTGTGTTTGACCATGTGTTTGCTCAGGTTAGAAGGGTTTCCATGGCCCATCAAAGTTATAAATATTGCAGAGACAGTTGTAAAAAAAATGTAATCACACTTGAGACCGCTTTCGCCCCGCCATTGCCCTGTCTGTGTGTTATGCTGGAACTGAAATTTAGCACACATTGATTTGACGTAACTCAGTACTCAGTAGTACCGACTAAGGTACCCAACCCTAGAATACACAGTTTGTCCATTTAAGCAAATTAAGCATGGCCTAATGAATAAATGAATTAATTAATGAATAAATATATTAATTAATTAAATCAAATTGATTTTATACTTGTATCTCATCCATAATATTGTCTACGTATTTCTCTATATTTGACACTAATTAACATGGATTTTCCAAGACAGCAGACACTGATGCTAAAATGTAGTAAGTTCACTTCCACTTGTACATTTAAAGTACAAGACTTTAAAGCAGCATTATGCAAGAATTGGTATTTATTGCTCCTGTGTTCCCCCTACAAATTCATCCTCACAACCTCTGTCACTAGGGCATAGTGTGAGCACATTTTTATTAGTGAGGAAGCTGACATGATATCTGGGAGCCTTATCAGCAAAAATGTACATTTAAAGACTTTAAAGCAGCATTATGCAAGAATTGGCTTTTCTTGCTGGGGTCCTGGGCTCCTCCTACAGAACAAATTGTATATGAATTGCCATGTGTCTGCACTGAATCATGCAGATTAGTAGAGCTGAATCTACAAAATTGGATAGACTCAACAAACAAATCAAATAAATCTTACAACACACTGAATTTAATTGAAACATCACAACTGACTCAGTTAAAGCAACATTATGAGAGGATTGGTAGGTTTTGCTACTGGGCTCCCCCTACTTTCATAGCAGGTAATTCCCATTTACACCACTGCTGTAAATACAAATCTTGCTATAGGCTTCCTCTAATGGGCAGCTGTAAACATGCATTTTTAAGGGTAAATTAAAGGCTTTTAACCCACTATAACTTGAGTTATGTGGCTTTATGCAGTTCTAACTCTGTCCTGTCCGCATCACCAAAGTTACATAGTACAACAGCCAGTGTTGCGAATCCATAATAGACATTCACCCTATTACAATTCAGGGAAGCACCAAAATGATTCTGCAACTACTATTGTTGGGTAGAATTGTTTTATGAAAATTTAATTAATTAATTTAAAGCAGTATTGCACAGCACTCAGGTTACACAGCACTGCACAGCTCTACTCCTAGCCAAACTGATTTTATTTTTTTTTATTTTAAGCTAAAATTGCTACATACATCATGTTGCTTTAAGCAGCATCATTAAGATCATCCGCAGATTAAAAACCACAACAAAGCAATTACCCATTTTAGGGAGCAACGTTATTGATAAAGTTAGTCCTTTAGTTTTTTTTTTTTCTTTTTTCATCAGTAATAACGTAGGAGAAGCTCAGAGGCAATCTTTTTTTTAATCCAATAGATAAATGCCAAGTAGAATGAGAATACATTTTTTTAACATCAACAATCTGCCTTAGGGGGTGGAGTAGTGCTATTGATTCGCTCACTGGGGACGGATCTCGCTCACTCTTGATCATTGAGAAAACATAATCGTCCCAGGTCAAGGCTAGTAATGTCGGCTGCCAATCGAAGAAGGCATCCCCTCATATAGGATTCATCTTTAATCTTTATGAATTATGAATACAGTGCTGTAGTTGGAGGGGGAATAACTGCATTTGAATAACCCTGCTGACCAGCTCATGTTTATTTTAAAAGAGCCCTCCTTTACTCCTTTATTTATAAAATTATACATTTTTTGCCATTTCTTTCTGCTCTACTTTGACAATCAAAATTGCTGTTATAATATTAAACAAGGTCATTTACATTTGCCTGCTGAATATAATGGTGCTGTATTGATCTGTGGGTGTCACACTATCCTCATTAAATCACTGATGGCACACACGCATACACACACACACACATAGAGAATCAGTGACTCCTCTGATCTGTGCACTATTTATGAGGTTCTTGTAAAGGTATTTACAGATTCCTGGAAAGATGCTTTTAAATTTTAAATGAGACTCACTCTTGAATGTTAGTGAGAGAAAGTCAATGCATAGAGGCTACACAACCACACGCACACACACACACACACACACACACACACAAACCTATCATGTCAACCTTTTCAAAAGGCACTGCAGGTTGGTGGGCGTGTTGTCATGTTGCTATGCTACCTGAATGTCAAGCAGAATGTCAGAGTGATGGGCGTGCGTGAATGCAGAAATGACCATATCCCCCTCCTCCGCTCTTCCTTTCCCATCCCTCTATCCTTCCATTTTTCATCTGCATAGTTGATGGATATTTTCAATGCATGATTGGGAAGAACCTTTTTTAAAGTTTAAAAGTATCTCCACTGTTATACCAATGACAGGTTGTAAGCACAAAGGACTTTTATTTTGTAAGACTGTAGGTAGGATGTTAATTATGCCTACTGACAATAATGATCATACCTACAACTGTATTAATTGCAGTGATGAGTTGTTGAGATGGAGATGATAACGATGATTATGGTTATGATGAAAGCGAGGGGTCCTCCGTTAAGCCCACCCTAATCATCGGCTACACTTCCTTTTAGAAAACCATTCACACACATCATCCGAACGTCACATTAGATCCCCTTTAATTTGGATTAATTGAAAAATTACCATAAGCGGAGGTCATTAAAGTTATTACATTCACAGTGATGAGAATTGAAATCCCACACTTCGTGTCTTCTGCTCATACATAAGATAGATATGTGGACTACTGGGAGGAAAGCGTGCAGCACCAGTAGATTAATAAAACAGGACTCAAAATCTATAAAAGCCACTGATCTACTATAGGAGTGGATAGTGTACAGAAAATGCCCATTAACATAATAGTCCTGCTGCTGGTGATAAGTATTTTAACAGTGACAAAATTCTTGGAAGTGTACCTCTGTACGCCACCACAGTGAATCTAAAAGGAAGCAATCGTAATGTGACTGAAGTGTAGACGATTTGAGGGGTAATAAAAAATCGAATTATGGAAAAAATCCTTTAATACTTAAACAGTTAAACATGGTAAACACATTATTGCTGTAATGCAAAAACCTTCAAAATGGCAAGTTCACAGAAGAAGGAAAAAACGGAAGAAAAAAGGTAAAGGCAAAGGTCAATGTAAAAAATAGTCTTGTCATTTCTGCCAGATTTACATTATGTCAAAGAGTGAAAAACAGAAAAATTTAGATAAAAGGTTTTTGCAACACATTGACAGTATGATTTTTTTCCAGTCAAAACTGCTAAAATTTTGTCACTGTCCAAATACTTTTTTACCTGACTGTTTACCTAATGTTAAAACTACCACTTCAGTTAGTATTCACCCCACAGAAAGATATAATATAAAAGGTTCCAGCTAGGTTTATTGGCTACTTATCTAGTCCATCTTGCTAAACTAGCTAAGTTCCAAAGGAATAGTTTGACGAACACTGGACCGTAAGGCCGCCAAACTCATGTTGGTTATTTATTTGTTTATTTAATTTGAAGAATACAGTAATACTGTGTTCTAAACCACACATATGTCATGCATTCAGGTCATTGATTTTAAACAGAATGAGATGTTTTTGAGTATTTATTTATGGAGATTAGATATGTCAGACATCTCTGTTCAACATTAGTCTATCCTTTCAGAGAATCATACATTAGCTACCCAGCATGTCTTGACTGAGTGTAATTTTGTGCTCAACCATTCCTCATTCCTTTTAGTTCAATAAAAAGCTTTCATGGTTGTGATTCCAAATATGACAACAACAACAGTAATTCTCTTATTTTGCTGTCAAGTTTTGGAGTGTGACATGTCAGTTCAACTACTAACTACAAATATCAAATACTAACGGCTTCTACAACAGGATAATACTCCTGGAATACCGGAATTTGTAAGTTATAATGTCGGCCAAAGCAGATGGTACTAAGCCCACAAACACATGAAAATATACAATATAATGCTGATTTGTATTTATTTTAACGTTAATGTTCTAAATAGCTTTACAAGTGTAAATGATTACACATTACTGTTACATTTATAAGTATGTCAAATAATATAAACCTACCCCTGTAACTCTTTAATAGGACACCCCAGGTTTCATCATAATGAATGAAAACTAATAAACCTCCCAAATGCACTGTTAAAGATTATGAAAAGTCAAGTCTCAGCTTATATAAGCTTTTGACAGGTTTTTGCTTGAACCCAGATTTGAAACCAAATACATCTTTGCCTCTTTTCAGTCACCATGTTGTTGACGATGGTTTGTGAGTTTGTTTGTTTTGCATCAAGAATTTTAATCTTGTTTTATGCTCCAAATTATCATTTAATGAATTTATAGCTTGGTTTTTGAGAACATCAGGCCTCCTAATAAGATTGTTAGTCCACCGAGAAGCATGCCACACTCATTACATTCCTCAATGCTGTGATTAAGTTGATTTGCTGGGCAAATCCATCAAAAACGAAGGCGAGCATATATAAACCAATACACATGCACGCTCTAATATGATTATGTGGTTTAATAAGTTATTAATATAGTTCTTACTTTCTGAAAGCAAAGAAGTAGGCCGCACAGAATGGACTTTATTACAGGCCAGATGATCGTGGAGCAGGCATGCAGATTGCATTTTATGTTTTGGATATGAGTTTTGTTTGAAGCATTCAATTGAATTATGTTTACAGAATTAGTATTACAGGATGAACTTGTTTTGTACTTCCTTGGTTAATTATAATGGCATTCAAGGTATGTTTACGCTCAGAAAACCTCACAAAAAAGCTTCTAAATATACACTAAAAAATTAAAGGTTGACAATGTACAGTCTTTAAGAGTTGTTTTACTTTCAGATTTCTGTAGGTCATCATGTCTACATTGTTAAGAATAAAAGAATTATAAACTTTAAAAACAATTTAAAGGATATGTAGACCACATATATAGAATCCTATAGAATTTATATAGCTTAGAAGGATTTTCATTAATAAGCTTAAAAAAATTATACTAATACAATACATCAGTAAACCAATACAATACATCAGTTTAGTAGCTCTGTCCATTCTGCATGTGTGTGTGTATGTAAACAAATCCTCTAGAGAAAACATGGTTTTAAACACAGTTTTTGCATTTCTATGTCTTTGATGGATTCAACATATGGGGGGGAAATGTGTGTGTGTGTGTGTGTGTGTGTGTGTGTGTGTGTGTGTATATATATATATATACAGAGTTTTTTTGCTATAAATGCAGTCAAAGATTTTATGCAGTAATTGTAAGGTATTTCTTTTGGTCCATTTATTATAACACAATTCTTACATTATTCAACTGTCAGATTAATGTCAAAAAGTAAAAAACAAGGTTATAGATACAAGTTGATACAAAAGATACAAAGGGTTTTTGCATGACAATGACATTATATATTTTGTCCTATTAAAGAGGTATGTTGAAAATTATTATCAAGAGAATTAACTGAACGCCCATGTCAATGATGAGTCCGTCTGGCTTCAAGAAGAATACGAACATATGGCTAGGCAATTTTAGGATTTGTACAATGTGTACTAAATATGGTTCGACCTTCATGCATATGCAGAAATTACTGACACAAAAAAATGATTTGATCAGAGAATGTTACAAAGAAACCAGTACAATTTTATTACCTGAACCCACACCACAACCTGAACATAAATCTAACTTAATTCTAACCTAAACATAGGCTAAACTTAATCTAATTCTCAGCCTAGCTTGAAACATGACCATAGTAGATTGTGGGACTCTTACAGTTTCTTCAGGATTTCTTTGTCCTTTTCTTCTTTTGGTGTTCTCCATAACGGAGAAATTCAGAGTGCTATGGGGCCGCTGTTTTTGAATTCTTCTTTAGTTACATGGCAGGTTGGGATGTGTGTAAACGGCAAATCAGCACTACCAGTTGTGACTCGTAAAATATGGATGAAAATGCTTGTGCAAATGTTAGGTCTTGTTGAATGAGTGAATGGAAACTTCCAACCACACTGTACACATAGATTCTAATATTACACTTCATTACATATATAACTTACAAATGAAACATTTGCTTAGTATAATTTAACCATAGTTTAATGAGTACTTCATTAAAGTAAATCAGGTGAGATGCTAGTAGAACTGAACAAACAACGGAGATCACAGAGAATCAGTAACCAAAACTGGGCTCTTCTGTGTTATTTTAATCAACATATCAATAACTTGCATCGTTTACTTTGACTGTAGTTAACTGTATATCAGTTCATTCTACTGTTGAGTATTGTTCCGTATACACACTAAAGTCAGCAGATGAATTTCTGTGGTGACAATGGAAGGTAAAACTGCAGATGGCTTTGCACTTTCTGTCACTGGTCCAGAGCTCGATTGAAACGACAGCTGAAAGGAAAGATGAAAAAAGACATTATTTTCACGCCAACGTGAACTGTCCGTCTTTCTCTCCCCTCCCTATTCAGCTGCAGATATATGTCACAGGAAGCAGCCCAAACGACATCTTAATGGTGTCAATTCTGCTATTATCGACCACAGCCACCTCCTCTTAGTGGTGAGCCTGTCACCCAAAAATGTCACCCGCATCCTCTGTCACTCCAAACTATGAAAAAAAAGACAAAAATGGACATCTTTGGAGGAGTGAAGGATCTTTAATGTCAGTGACTTATGCAGTAATCCATAGCTGTGAACTAGTCACACAAAATGCAGTTCCAAGAGGTGCACGCCCAAGACACTATAGCTGTCTGGGAACAATTAGCATTGTTTACCTTGTACCTTGTGTCTTTTTCTGACTCGCTGTTTCTACGCCGTTAGGTGTTAGGCTCTTTACTATTTTATTTATGTGCGCATTAGTAGAACAGCACAATGAAAAATGTCAGTAATGAAAGTGAAAGGCAGGTCAGTCCATAAATAATTAGAAAGTAGAATTGTTTGGTAATTAGTGTTTATATTTCAGCACACTGGATATGACATAATATTTTTCCTATCATGCAAAAACGTTCTCTATTGTCTTGTTTTTGACATAATTTGAATCTGGCAGTTGTTCTTTACAATGTGCCAAAATTTCACAAAGAATAGACCAATAGAAATGCATTCAACTGAATGCTTTCTCCTTGTGCAGTAAGTGCTATAAATCACCTACAAACCTTGTTAGATGTGTTATTTAAATTGTTATTATTTGATTGGTTTATGGCAACACACTAAAAATAAAATTGATTTAAATAGATTTTACATAGGATTTAAGATTTGATTATCTACATATATATATGTAACAGAAACGTGGAAAACAATACTTTAACACATTTCTAGTCATAATAAAGCATTTCATCTGCTACTTTTAAATGCAAATTTGTTATGAACAAAAAGTTTAAAATCCACATTTTAAACTCAATTTCTCAGCTCAATTCAATGAGCCATTGAAATGGGCTGAATTGTTACTGTGTCCAAATAATTACATTTTGGATTTATTTGTCCAAAGCACCCTGTCCCATACATCTTGATCTAGACCAATATTTCCTCCTTGTACATCTCTGTCATCAAAATCAAAGTGTGTGTGGTCTCTTTCAGATACTGTACTTTAACTTCAGCTGTGGCAAGAGCTACCTGTAGATCCTGTGATGACATTTTAGCATTGTTAAAGACTTCTTTAGGTATTTTGATAAGACAGAGTCCTCCAAAATTCCCTCTTATTATGCTCTAATCATCTGCAGATGAATGTGGTGCACCTGATTCTGAAGTTGTAATAAATGTGGGGGTGTCCTGCAGGTGTCCTTTTTATTTATTACATTTTACAAAGGACTTTTCTTCAGTTTAGTTATATTAGTTATATTATCCATCTCCATCTTTCAATATTGTTTAAGTGAAGATCAGATATCTAAGTCCAAATGTTTCAAACATTAAAAAAAACACAGGTTGTCATGTATTTACCTAACTTTTTCACATGACATTATGCATGGCACAGATACTTTAGGGTTTAGGGTACAACACCCTAAAATCCAGAAGACTATCCACATTACTACAAGTGGGTTATAATATATATATTTTTTTTTTAGAACATTTTTGGAGGCGACAGCAACTCGTAAATTGAGTAGCCACTTCCATCTCAGTCATTCATGGCGAGATTTCTTATCCTGTGCAAAAAAGGTTTTACGGACATCCTGTAGTAAGATTACATTACTCCACCTCCCCATGTAAAACTATTCCCGTTTGAATATGGCTTAAGAGTGTATCTTTTGGCAATAGTTGGTGGTGCTGGTGGTGTTATCATCATCATCAGATAAGCTGCCAATAATAGTTTTTTCATGCAGTTGTAATGTTCTGATTCAGAGCCACTTTTCTGAGGGAAGGACATGTTTAGCTCGCTGTTGTCCGCACAAGGCTCCTCGAGATTTGTGTCCTTGGTGATACACTGTCTCTATTCCTCAGTAGTTCAGGGATGGAATCTGAAGGTGGGCCAGAGTATCTGCAGGCTCTTTGATTCAGAGGATCAAAATTACCACGCATATTCAACTGACAGCGAAACATAGACCATCTAAATACAATAATTGGAGAATGAACCAAAACAATAGGTGCACTACAATTATCTTTGTTGGTTACTGTCAAAAAATCACAAATGTGATCTGAGACATACTGAAAGGATATTTTTGTTAAGAAACAAGGAAGACCTACTGAGCTTAACAAAGATAAGCAGTTGCACCATTATTGAAGATAAGTGCGCCAGTACCCGTGGCAGCCATACATGCACAAACCATGACATGTTTCACAGGGAAGGTGGTATGCTTTGGATCGTGGGCAGTTTTTTGCCTTTTTGCCTCCACACTTTGCTCTTTGCCATCACTATGATACAGGTTAATCTTAGTTTGTAAGCTCTTTTAAGTACTTTTTGCAAACTGTAATTTGGCAATTCTATTCCTGAAATATAGTCCCTGTATTTCAGGCTGGTAGTCTTTGACAAATACACACCTACTTCCTGAAGGCCGTTTATGGTCCCCCAGACAGACAATTGAAGATTTTTCTGAAGGTTAGTGAGGATTGTTCTGCCATCAGCAGTGGAGGTCTTCCTTAGCTTTGTGATTAAGGAGCTCACTTTCAGTGCACTTTCTTTTTAATGATATTCCACACAGTTGATTTTGGCAATCCCAAGTTTTCAACAATGTCTCTAATGGCTTTAGGAAAAAGGAAAAAGGCTAGCATCAACTTCATGTTTGTTGATATCTGAATGAACGTACATGCCTGCACTGTGTTCAGGTTTTAGTCAGCGGACAGTTTAGGCCACTGAGAAATCTCTTGTTATTCCCAAAGGGTATCACTGGGCTGGAGGCACCCATAATGATTATACTGCTGGTTAAGGTTCACCTTTATGATCTCAACATGATGTTTAAAAAAATAATGACTACTGGAAATTACCTAATTAAATTCCCATTAAAGTGAATCCTATTTTTTTAACCAGGCAGTTTTTGCTTTTTACATTCATTCAGTCTACCCAAGGCTTTACATTTTTCCAGAAACACATGGGAAACTCATGACAAAATCTTTATGTTTACCTGAATGTTGGAAAGACAAAAATGTAAAATACAAAAAGACAAAACAAAAAGGCAGGAATTGTAAAAGGAATTAATTTTATTTAAATGCACAGATCCCATCAAATACCACAAAATATGATAAATAGTGCTTACAACACCTTGGAGCAGGACCCCAAAGCTACTGTGAAACTGTCTAGAGCCAAGAATGTTCTTGACTGTCCAAGCCATCCATTCTGCACCTTGCTGAGCATGCATTTCACTTACTGAAGACAACAGTGCAGGCAAAAAAAGTCCCTGGAATAAGCAAGAACTGAAAATGACTGCATTACAGGCTTGGACAAAAAGTCCCTGAAACAAGCAGAAACTGAAAATGGTTGCATTACATATCTATGAAGATACCTAAGAGCTGGTGATGTCTACAATCTGAAAAAATGTGTGAAATTGTTACTTTGAAGCAACATCATTGAAAGAAGCACTTAAAAAAACTCAATGACTCAACACTGATTTATAATAAAAAGCCTTTAGACTGAATCCTGGGAATTATCATTTGAAGTACACCACTGTATATAGTTTGGAAATTTGGAGAACTGTAAACACAGTAAAAAAGCAATTGCAGTTATTTTCTTTCCACTCTTTCCAGTTACCTTCTTTTCACTTACTCTCTTTTCAGTTATGGTTTCTGATGCACAATTAGGCTGAAATGTGTGGAAAAAATGTAAGCTTTTTTGCTTTATTCCTATTCATACATTTTGTGTCTAAAGAATTTATAAGTGTTCTATGAAATCTATGTCACATCAAACATTTACTATGCATAGGCTATGCAGCATCTTCTCAATTGCAACAACAGTTGTTGCAACAACAACACGCCAGCCAAAATGTTGTCATATTGTTTTATAGAAGCTACCCTGTAAAGAAATGCGACCTACGGAATAATGTAGTACCAAGCAATTTGACCAGCTTGGTCATACTGGTTGTCTAGCCTGGACAGGTTGATCATGCTTGTAGACCAGCTAAACCATCAAACTCAAAAATGAAAGCTGGTCAACAAGCTGTCATGTTGTAGGTTGGGTTACCAAAGGCATTTAGGAACAACATTTAGTCTGTCAGTCTGAGTTCATAAGGAGGGACATTTTCTCTGGGTCTTTAATGTAGGCATGGTGGTTTGCAGAAATAAGGCCAAAGAATGCTTTATTTGATTTTGAGGTTGTTTGCTAATAAAAAAAATGTGAAGCTCTGTCTTTTTGTTGGCTAGTTTACATCATCAGTGATGCACAGCCTAGCCTAGCTTAGCATAGCTCAGTTCTCACCAGTGTGTGTTGGCTGTGGGTAAAGGATTGTGTTGATTGTAAACTATCCTTGGGTATTAGAAAGGTGTAACTTTCATTCATTCAAAAACACTCGTGTGAAAGCAAAGTTGTGTAGTTTGATGTTCTTCAGTTCTGTGCTTTATTATTTATTTAATTGTTGCTGTTTTTTTCATTTTTACCCAATTTTCCTATCCAGTTTTGGGAATTGAGTCAATTACCCAAGCCACTTATTAGCACTCTCCTCCTATCACATGTAATGCTCCCGAATGACACCTTAGATGCCTCCTTAGACACATGCCCATCTGGAGAGAGCAAGGTCAATTGTGGTTTCTCGGGCTCTGGCTGCTGATGTCAGGCAGCATGAACCAGAATTCAAACCAGCAACCCTTGGGTCATGATGGCTGCGCCTTAGTCTGTGTTTGTTTTGAGTATTGCTTCCTGTTTATTCATTACTCACAATTACATCCAGGCTCCAAGCTTCCTTGCCATACATGATACATACGAAAGTCCTGTGAGTAAATCAGATGTGTACTGTATACCGTTCAGCTGGTGAGTTCATTTATGGAGCTGCTCCTGAGTTCATCTGCATGAAATGGTTTGAGTAAACGTGTTAAACTAGCCAATCTCACCACAAATGTGTGAGATTGAGTGTCAGTAGATTTGCAGTAATTAGCACCACTTTTAATGACTCTGCCCTTAAGTCAGTTGGAATCTGATATCAGCAGAATCCGAGAATCTCAGCTTACAGTAACAAATCTAGTCTGGAATAGCACAAACATACACTATCTGATGTCATGTTGTTAGCTGTGTGCTTCTTCCTATGGGGTAGCAGAGTGTGTGAGCTGTTTGAGTGTGATCGATCACCTTTAGATGATCATCTTAAATTAAGTGTGTTTTAATTAAATATAGCTAATGTATATTTTTTAAAAATGGAATGTATTGGCAGGTGTATTGGAGTGAACCACCCCACACTTTCAGTATGAAGTGCATTGATATTTGTATCTGGAAAGAAAAAGTGACCACCCCTAATGCAAGGTTCAGATAGGGTACTATTTTTTTTCAAGGTTAAGTAGCTAGCTCTTGAGCAGAAGCTACTTTTCTAAGCATTTTTACCTCTCAAATAACATTGCATCCTTCCTCCTTCCAGTTCCTTACTGGACGATACACTAAGCATTGGTTGAATGTAAGTACACTTACTATCGCCTCCAAAGCATATATCCATAACTCCACCCTAAACAAAAGCTTATCTTGAAAGGTTCATTTATAGCCTGTCCTTCTATGGGCTTCCCATGCTTGCTTCAATCAATTCACAGGCATGGGAACCTCCCCCTTTGAAAGAAACACACCAGTTAAAACAACTGGACTGTGTTGAAGTGATTACAGAGCTCAGGACTGTCACTTTTTTCACATTTGTCTTAGCGATAGCTGTCCGAATTCCTTTAACTCTGAGTCATTCTTCTTTCCCCACAAACATCCCACTTCAGGTTCATGCTGAGGTGTCCTTGCCCTCTGAGCCAGAACATCCCCGTGGGCCTGTGCTAATGAAAAAAAAAAAAGACATTTTTTCTAATGATCAAGGCAGCTATGAAAACATCACATCTGCCCTGTGACTGTTTACGGATTTCTTGGAGAAGCCTCCGCGCACACATTCATTTGCAAACGTTGAGTCGAGGCAGTTGAACCACTAGCAGGGAGAGAATGAATAATTTGTTGTGTGAATAGATATTTCTCTAGCCTCAGATGCACTTAGAAAGCTTACCATGCATACTAATAGCTCATTCATATTCTCGTGTTAGTCTTAGAGAACACTGCGAGACCAGTCAAGTTTGTCAGACACGGCTCGTACACGTGTGTGCTTGAGTAAATGCGGGTGTCAGGGGTGAGCTATTAAAATTGTAATACAGTGCTACAGAAATTACTCTGCCATTGTTAAACGGCCTCCGCTTGAGTGAATGGCAGCTTCACTGGTCTGTGTATGTGGTTTTTGTACTTCCACTCTACAATTATCTGCTCTCTCCTTTGTCAGTTACCTCTTAAATATGAGGGTCAGGTTTGAGAGATGTAGATGCAGGCTTCAATCTTAGCCCCACTTAAAAAAAACAAAAAAAAACGATTAAATAGTTTGGGCACCCTTGGTCAAAAGTTCTGGAATTCAGTAGAGGCAAACTGGGGAATTGATCTTCCAAAAAAGTTGAAGATGAAAGTGATGAGATGAGAGTCTTTATATATATATATATATATATATATATATATATATATATATATGTTACACACACCATGCAAACCTTTGGGTAATTTGAGCTCTCAGATAATTTTGAGGTCTCTTTTTATGACTGTGGCTTGTTTACAATGTTTATATATATAAACAGGTTATGTGGACTAATAAAGTTAGCATAGAACATTTAGGCTATGAATTTGGAGGGAACTACTTGAATTAAAAAGTGTATGCCTTCAACAGCAGGACAATGAGATTAAACACACTTCAAAAAGGTGCAAGCTCAAGGTTTTGCCGTGGCCCTCACAGTCCTCCAACTTCAACACCTGAAATCTGTGGACCTCAAAAGAGCAGTGACAAGCAGCAAGACAGATCCTAGAATCCTACAGAACTAGAAGCCTTTGACAAGGAAGAGGGTATTATAATGTAATGAAATGCAGGGCAAAAGTTCCCAAAACAAGAACAGCAAGACTCTCAGGCCTCCACATATATTCAGTATTATTATATACTATATTATTATAGTGTTTTTGCCCCCCACCCACACGAAAATGCAGTTTTTTGTCACTTAAAATGATTTTTAGTTTCAGTGTTGTCGTGTGAACAGGGAACCGTTGACGTCACAAGCATGTTTCTTAGTTAATCTCAAATACCTCCATACTCCCTATATAGTGAACTACATAAGTCATAAAACTACTAAATCAACTTACAGATAGCATTAGATTTCAAATTTTGACATATGAATACTGTTCAGTTACAAATATATAATGCTCTATTTAGACTTATCCATATTTATTCATTATAATCCATAATTCATGACTTTCATAGTACACTACATAGGAAGTAGTGAGGAATTTAGGATTGAACTCTATGTTTTCTTCTTCATGGTGTTTTGATGTCTCTCCTTATAAGATACTGTCATGCAAGTGTTTTTGTCTCTGTGTGGACAGAAATTCACAGTAACTGATATTCTGACAAGGGGGGACCAAACCAGAGTGTAATAGACATATTAATAAATCTTATTATTTCTGTAAAGGTGCTTTGCAACAACTTTAAAAAGTGTCATATACTGTTAATATTCTTAATTTGATTATTTACAGTAAAATATTATATAAAAATGTAAAAAAATAAATGCAATTTTAAATATTTTGTTTACTATATACTTATACATTCATTTGTACAAATTAAACACATGATAACAGTAAAATATATTTTTTATGCAAATGATTTATAATTTAATTATCTATTAGAATGTAGCATTACATCATTATTATTATTTTATTATTATTATTAGTAGTAGTAGTAGTAGTAGTAGTAGTAGTGGTATTGCTTATTTTTAAATGTATTTTCTTATTTTATTAATTTATATTTTTGGCACATTATCATATATTGTATCATATTGTTACTGTCCAGACAGCGGAAGATATCATGATGTAAACTTGAGTTAATTTCATCCACCCCTACTTAAATCAGAGTGGTGTGCAGCAGCTCTTTTCACCTGTCATGTCCCATTAGAGTGTGCAGCCAGTGACCTTGGGCTGTCTCCCCCTACATTAGGGCTGGGTGGTGGTGGGGGGGACGTTGTCTCAGTGTTATGTTAACATAATGATAATGCTGTGAAATCAGGCCCTCGCCCCGCGCCCGCCGCTCATTACGCCTCTCCAAATTCATTTGCAAGGTTGATTCTACCCCGATCATGCATACGGCACACGCTAACCTGCTCTCTCACAGACATCAGCTGGGCTAATGCCCTTAGACGCACATACACACAGAGGTGGAATAGATGCACTGTGAATACCCTAAGAAAAATATCAGTAGTTCAATAAGTGCTTAAGACTGAATGCCAGCTTAAAATGCTTACATGGCGTTCCATTTTTCATGTTTTCTCTACACTTGGCAGTTAGCAAAGGCAGGTTTTTTTTTCTTCAGGGTTTGATCGAGGGCAACGCAGAGTTAAAAACAAATCAATACATGTTGGAGAAATGGAGAAATGCTGTCGATTGATATCAAGCAGAATAATTGAAAATGTATAGGTGAAATGGAATGAGAGAGTGTTAAAGATGGATGTACAGGTAAACACAGTCATAGAAGAAGAAGAACGAGGAGAAACACACTTCCATCTGATTCTGGGGGAAATAGTGGAGGGTGGGAGGGGTGAAGAACCACATTGGTGTTAACGCAGGGTGACAGCTAATAGCATTTTCCTTTGTGCATGTTCTCTTTCTATTCACACTGATCTAAATAAGTCACAAATCAGTGTGTTAGGCTTTGTGTGGAGTTTTCTGTCATTGTGACAAGCGAGCATGGTTTAATGATTGATTCAGTGGTTACGGGAGAAATGAGAAACACCAAATTGGGGAGAAAATGAGGGAGGAAAAAAAGGGGTGGGGAAGTGCGAGTAGACAGTCATGTCGTACTTTTTCACTGTTTTGTCTGAACGCCTGATTGAAACAGACAGTAAAGCTGTGAGTTTGTGAAGAGCCTGTATTTCAACTTGGGAAAACTCAAACCAAATTTGCCTATAAGAAAAAGAACAAAGGGAGGTGTTCCACTTGCAAACTGACAATATGTCCACATTAATTGCAATTGCTATTCCATGTGTTGAGATAACAAAATTGGTCTATTCTGATGCTACCCTATTTGGCTGAATAGAAATTCAATTAATTGCAGTAGTTAAAGCAGGAGTAGGCGGTTTATTTAGTATTAAGTTATTTTTATATTTAGTTATAAGTTATATACATCCTGATATCTGTCGATAAATCAAAAGCTCTGACTATGAAAAAGGAAAAAAAACTGTATCTGTAGAGTCCACAGGGCTGTACAAATCCTGTCCAATCTCTTTTTTTTCAGACCAATTGGATGGCTTACCTTGGAGGGCTTGCAGTTGAAAAATTAACCCCTAACCGACTTAATCTTGCCCATATCGGTTATATCGTTTTTGTTTAGTTAATACTTTCCCCTCTGTGTGTGTTCATGTACTACCATGTGTCGTCACGTGTCTCCAGTTTGCCAGCCCGTCCAGTTTGTGACATGGAAGCAACATGGGGGAGAACTCAAACACTTTAGCAAACTGAAAAATGCTGTGCCTGTTGTTTCCCTGAAAGTTAGTTCATTAATTGTAATTGAAGTAAACTATTCAAATAATCATATTGATTTGAGGTCATATCGCCCAGGTCTAGCTAACCTGCATGGCTTACATACCTGACTACGACCTGCATATGTACTTATTTGGCTCTGCATATACACAGTTGAAAATTAGTGAGCTGGGTTCACAAAAATATCAGAGCGTTACGTAGGTACCTACAACAGCTTGCGCTGCTAAAGAAAGGAAAGCAAGACTAAGGTAGAAAAGACGTTCAACAAAAAGAGGCCGGATAAAGCAAAAGGGCAAACTAAGGTTGCTGTTGTTTCTGTTGGTAAAGATCTTGCTTGTTTTCTCAATGGAGGAATTTCCTATTTTCCCAAATTTTGTAGTCAATGTAGTACATACATAATAAACACTAGCTAGCTTACGCTTGCAGCTTAGATAGCAATAGCATTGGACAAATACATTATGTAGCTACATAATTTCAGTGCTACATACACATAATACTTAATATACAGCCAAGTTATTCTTTGATTTATAAATAACATGTGACTATACGTCTCAAACCAGCATAGCATACCTAGCCTAGCCTAGCACAGCTTTGCACTGTAACTGAGTTGCACTGGAGTTGCTCCATGGGCTTCCTCGCACCACATCAGTAATTGCTTTGGCCAGCTAACGGCTATACTTTTAGTCTTTTAGGCCAAACCCTAGCTATAACACTCCAGTCTGGACAAGCACTACTTGTTACACCAATGAGATGTCCTTGGGCAAGATTCCTACCGCTACATTCATCTATCTTTGAAACATGGCTGCATAAAAATTGCATAAAAAAGAGTGTCTGCCAAATGCCATAGATGTAATGTAAATGTAACCTGCACAGCTCTAAATCTCAACTACTCTCAAAGCATATAGTGACTTGGTCAAGCGTTCTGATGTGCAGTAGCATTGCAGGTAGGTCAAGAGCCAGACAATACTCGACCTGAACTACAACTACTGCAAAATCCAAATGCTGAGGTTTGCTTGGCAGAAGAGGTACGGTGTTACAAACTTTTATGAAACCCATCTTCAAAATATTATAATAACAGTTGATATTATTTCTAAATTCTTGAGAAATTCCTTTTTCGAATTCTGATGCTAATTCCCACTGTCATGTTACGTGCAAGTACTTATGTTGGCAGACACCTACACAAACGTCTGTGCACAATGCCTGCCCATGTTCACGCGGAAATACGATTCAGCCTGCAGCCTGGTTTCGAGATTTTCAACACATCTACCCACATTTAGGCCAAATTTCCTCATAGCTGTCTCCAGACATGTATTCTCGTTACAAGGCCACGTCTGGCCCCTGGCAAACACTTTCATGGATGTCTCTTTCCTATGTTATGTCTTTAGAAATGTCTCTAGTCAGCTCTTAGTAATGGGAAAAATGTCCATGCCCAGACTGACAGTGTCTCAAATGAGCCTAACTGATGCTCCCTGTGCTCCACTTGCCAGAAAATCACCAAGTGAGCATCTTGTTTTTGCAAAGTACAGACAGTAAAATCTTCAGTGTTAGCGCTGCTCTTTTAGCAGTGGATGTTGTGTGGGCGTATGTGATGGTCTCGTTTCTTTCGTTTCCTCTCTTTTCCTCTCTTGCTTTCTCTTTCTTTCTTTCTTTCTCTCCGTCCCCCCTCCCTCTATACCCCCCCTCCCTCCAATCTTTTTTTTTTCCCGGGGAGTGTTTTGTTGGCCTCCTGCGCTCCTTTCCTCTCATATCTCAGCCCCGGAGAAACCTGTCAGCAGAGAACATTAGTATTCGCTTTTCATCTCTGCCCCCTCGCGCTCCCTCTTCCCTCTTCAACATAAAAATAGTTTACGCCTCTGACAAGAAAATGCCTCTAATCCTGTGGTTTGTTGGAGAGCAAACACACGCAATTGGCCAGTCATTATTCTGTGTGGAATTTTCTTCGTGGGGTGTTTGTGGTCTCCATGGCGACTAAGTACAGCATACAGACACTATCCTCGGCGCCCTCCCTCCCCTAATGCCTCTCTGTGCGGAGTAAGAGCGAAAGAGGAGAAATAAAATAACACTCGCCAAAGCTCACGCTCACCAGGACAAGCTGAGGCCTGCCACACACAAGCAGGCGAGGGGGGAGGTGTATTATTCATGTGTTCAGAGTAAATATATTTGCATGGCTTGAAGGCCCTATGTCAGTGGTCTTCAAGTATTCTGAGCCATCAGATGATAGGGGACACTTTAAGACACTGCAAGAAATAGAAATGGATCAGTGGTTTGGGTGAAGTGTGTCAGAGATTTGAATTAATGAAAAGTATTGCTTTTATCCATCTGGACTGGGTTTCCCAAAAGCATCTTGGCACAAAGATGATTCCTAAAGGGTCAATTGAGCATCACACTGAACACTCTCTCTGCCAATCAAGATGATCTTAACACTAAGGTGTGTTTGGCTAAACTAGGCCCAGGCTGGTTATCTTCCTTTTTATTTTGTGTTATTCATGTGTTTCTTTGTAAGGCCTGTTAAACTGCTTATTAAAGGTGCAGGTTAAACTGTTTGCTGTAGTTTAATTTGGGAATAAATGTATATCTTTATTATCCTGTGCACAAAACATACATGTACCATGTTACCATTTAAGTCACAGTATAATGTCATCTAACTAAAAACAATATTACTATGCAATACACTGTTTAACCTACCAGATTACTATTTAACATACTATACCATGTTAAAATATACTACACTGTAGTATTGTCACAATATATTACACTGTATTACATTATCATACTACACACTGTCCCATAATACCTTATCATACACTGTACTCTATATAAAACTATTATATTACTGCATAACACACTGCTATATTACTGCATAATACACTTTAGTATATTAAAGTTATAAAACACATATCACACACTGTACTTTAATACCATGTAATATATACATCTTATGACACACTACCATCTTATCATACAACACATATATTTTACCATATAGCACATAGTCCCGTATAATACTGCCATATTAGGAAATCTGTAAGATACTAGTGTATGTTTTTCCTTCAACTTGCTAACATATTACGGTCAATTATACTATGCCCTATTACTATATAGTGGACTGTTATTACCATATACACATTGTACTATTTTAACACACTGACCCAAATGACCATATAACACAATGGTCTATATGTTCTCCAACTCATAACAGCTATAGTCACCCTATGTGCACGCAGGCATTTTGAATGTCTTCTACAAGTGTCCAATATGCCCATGAATGCTCATTCAAAATGAACGGTTTCCATTCTTTATCACATTGCATTTCTATAAAATGAAAATGTATTCAGTTAAAATGTTCAATAAAACAGCAAATGATGGAACCTGCAGTTTAATTAGATTTGCCATGACAACCTAGAATGCTCTCTTAGGAGCAATGTCCTTGAAACGCTCCTTGCAGAGGCCGAAGCCTTTAAACAACAGTCAGAGGTTATGATTAGCCTGAGGTTAAAAAAATAAATAAATAAAAATTAGACTAGCCAAATTTAAGTAGTGGTTAATTAAGCACAAACTATCATCTGAAGCGAGCAAAAAGATTACAAATATTATCTTTTTTAAAACAGTATAGACAGCAAATATGTCTGGAAACAGCTGGTACATTACTTGTGGTAGATTGTTGCAAACATGTTGCTGTTGGATGCAACTAATAGATTAAATAGGCTATTAAAGACAATATTGGTCAAAGCCAAAAAGCTTTTTGCCCACCAAACCGAGGACACAGCTGGGGCTATAAAAATACAGTGTGGGCTATTGTTGCATGTGGTTTATTTAAAGATTTGCAAGAGTGTAGAATTGCAGTGTGTTCATCAGGGGTGTATGCTAGGTCCCTGTGCTCCCCCCCCCCCCCCCCCCCGATTGATCTATGGTTTTTAAAGATGTTTCTGTTCAATAACCACTGTGTAATAGTTTTAATTTGATACCTGCGCTGTGTGGAGACTGTGTGCACTTTTGTTGGTGTGGCGTGTATTAGTGTGAGGGCAATAGACTCAGGTATGATTTCACCCTTGGTGGACTCCAGCTGAGCTGTGGGGAATGGAGCTCAGTGTCTGAGAGAGATAATCTGACTCTCTGCCTCTCCATCTCACTGCCTCTCACTCTGTCTATTCTCTCCGCTGACACCAATCTAACACCATGACAATCAATGAGAAGCAGGGGACAGAGGTGTGACCACCAAGCCTGAGAAAAGTATCAAACACTGTGTGAGCGCACATGTGGGTGTGTATGATGTGTATCAAAGAGAGAGAAGCAGTGAATTCAAAAAAGCCATGAATATATGCAAATGCACTAAACTTCATGTTTATATAAATTATGCATTTATGGGAGTGAACGTGCCTACAAATACAAATACATACATCAAGACACGTACGGCCTAGATGCTGCTTCCTTTTTATTTCACAGTGTTCTGTGTCTGATTTTTTTGTATATCTTCTTGTAGTTATTTTCATTTTGTCATTGTCAAAAAAAAGGCACAGGTGGCTCATGATGACCTTGAGTGACGGAGTCTGTGTGACGAAGCTGTCCAGAACTGGGCTGTGGCCTTTATTCAGCAATCACCTGGGGTCGTGTAACAGAAACATCCCGACTCTGACATCTTATCTGCTTAGTCACCATGACAACTTCAGTTCAGACTGAATTTAGGACATTCCAAGTCATTTTTTGAGCATTTCTATTGGTTCATTTCCTCATGAACTTTTGGCATAATGTAAAGGTCAGCTGCCAGATTCACATTATGTCAAAAGGTTAAAAAACATCAAAAATGGAGATATGTCTTGGTGTGACAGTGACGATATGAATAATCAATAATGAATGGATATTAAAAACAAGTAATCATGTTTGCTGTCTTATCGCAGATTAGAAAAGCATTGGTCCTATTGTTGGGAGATTGGCAGCTCGATCCAGAATGATGCCACAGCTATCCAGGGCCCTCCCTCTCCCCCATTACTCAGCGCATTGTTAACCGAATGATAAAACTTGCAGATTAGTAGATTTAACGGAACTGTCTTCCGAGCGTGTTTGGCTGTCAGTTCAAAATATTGGCTTTTTTATGTGACTCTGATGAACCACATGCTGCCATTTCCCCTCCAAGCACTGGTTGTGTGATTGGAGAGTCCCCAATAGTGTTTCTTTTGTTTGTTTGTTTTTTTTTTTTTGGGGGGGGGGGGGTGGAAGGGGTAGATTATTACAGAAGTGTCCTAACTTATAGACCTAAAAACAGTTACCCCTTATCTTTATACATGAAATCATGGTCAATATACTAAATATTTAAAAAATATATATATATAAATTATACAAATATATACTAAAAATTAATGTTTGCATAAATATTCCATAAGTGGTTTGATACGTCCTAATGCCTGATTCGCAAAGCAACCTCTATTCTCATAACTATCAAAGTTGGGATGTGACGTGCTGCTTCCCAGTGTTTAAACAATACCATATTCTCCTGAAGTGGCTGTTTTGTTTGATCCTTTCACAGGTTTACTTCTTGCAAGGCTTTTACTAATGAGCAGGTATATGCCAATTTTGGCGCTGTGAGTATATGTGTGTGTGCTTATATATAGAAACTGAAGATGTAGTTCCCCTTCTCTACAATACATGCTCATATGTAATATCTAACCTGCCCTTATTCTATTAGCTCCACCAGCATTCCAATGTTCCAGCTTGGTATTGTAGCATTTTAAACTAGAACCTTAACGGTATGTAATGAATCTTACATGATTCCTTAAATGGGATTTGTGCCAATGTTCCAGTGTTGTGCCAAGCTTCTGGAACTGCATTATTGTGTGGAGCATGGATAGGCAAATTCTCTCATTTTTTTCATACTGGCACTGGTTCTGTTACTATAACATTATCTTCTTTCTTTCTTTTTTAACCTATAACAGTACTATAACATTACCTTCTTTCTTTCTTTTTTAACCTATAACAGTACTATAACATTACCTTCTTTCTTTCTTTTTTAACCTATAACAGTACTATAACATTACCTTCTTTCTTTCTTTTTTTAGCCAATAACAGTACTATAACATTACCTTCTTTCTTTCTTTTTTAACCTATAACAGTACTATAACATTACCTTCTTTCTTTCTTTTTTAACCTATAACAGTACTATAACATTACCTTCTTTCTTTCTTTTTTAACCTATAACAGTACTATAACATTACCTTCTTTCTTTCTTTTTTTAGCCTATAACAGTACTATAACATTACCTTCTTTCTTTCTTTTTTAACCTATAACAGTACTATAACATTACCTTCTTTCTTTCTTTTTTAACCTATAACAGTACTATAACATTACCTTCTTTCTTTCTTTTTTTAGCCTATAACAGTACTATAACATTACCTTCTTTCTTTCTTTTTTAACCTATAACAGTACTATAACATTACCTTCTTTCTTTCTTTTTTAACCTATAACAGTACTATAACATTACCTTCTTTCTATAAACTGATGAACATCTCTATGAATTCATGTTGCCATATTCTGTTGAGTGCTGTTTAGTTCAGAGTAGACGGAGCTTTCTGACATTTTCCCTGAATTCCCAAAGGCCTTCTGCGCTGCCACTGTTACAGTTTGTGTTACTCATGTTTGTTTGCGAGATCGATATGAGTGTGTTTGTGTGGAGATGACTCTCTGTTCCATCTGGAGAAACATGTTTGCCCCACACGCTTAGCAGGGGTGTGATGTCATATCAGTGGGATGCGTATGCCTGGGCTTAGTCACAGTGTCGAGTGTAGGGGTGGACTTCCGTCCGCATTAGGCACTGTACTATAAAAGGCTGAAAACAGAAAGGGTCAGCACGTTTCAAAAACTTCTATTAATATTCATTGTCCATGTTGTCCACCTTTTGCTCTTGGCAGATATTATAGTGGATGCAGTGATCAATTAACTCAATAAACTAGAACTACATTTGTTCACTGATAGATGGAGGATGTGTAATGTTCTTTGAAATTACATTACAAATATGTCATACTGTATTCATTTTTACAAAAGACTTAATGTTAGCATTATTTAGTTATTGTTTAAGTGATAAACAAATTAATTATATTAATTATCAATGTAAGTAATGTATTTTTAAGATTGTGATGTTATAGCATCTTTCCAGTTTTACTCCGTAAAACCATCCATAGTTCCATTCTACGCTGTGTGCTCCTCTGTTAGAATCTTTGTCTGATCTCTGCTTTGCCATCAGCATTCAGAGTTTGAGAGAGCATATTTGGCCATGCATCTCAAGTAGGGAAGCTGCCGCTCTCTCCCCTCAATGTTCTTAAAGCTATGTTGGTCAGCACAAGCGTCTGTTAGCTAGTGCGGTGAAGCTGGGGATGTAGCCTTTTCCTTCCTGACTGCTGCCTGGCATCGACTAAATCAACTAAATTAGGGTCAAATGTAAGAAAAAACTACTAGGGATTTTTTGGGATTGGGATTTTGAGATGTCTTTGTATTTAATAGTCCTACCATCATATTTCTTTTAGGCAGTTTATCTGCTCTTGGGGCAGCTGTTTAGACCAGATTCATCTGCAGCCTCATGTAAGAGATGATATAGGCCCCATTTGTAGATTTAAAATGAGGGTAGATTGCTGGGGACTATTTGTTGGGCGTTCTTTGTTGAGTATTTGTTGGGCATTGTTCATTCAGCATTTTTAAATAACAAAGTAAATGAACAAATAAATAAATAAATAAATAACACTTCCTTTATTATTCTATCCAGCTTTCTTTTACCGTCTATTACAATAGGACACACACCCACACTTGAACACACACACACATGCACACTGATTTGATTCAACATTTTCTCAAGCAGACAAAACAAGAAAACCTTTTAAAAAATCTAATGTTCCATTATGTGTGTATGTGTGTGTGTGTGTGTGTGTGTGTGTGTGTGTGTGTGTAGGTGTGTGTATGCTGTGCATGTGTGAGCTGTTTTAATCTTCTGTTTGTTCATGTCTTTTTCCCCCCACACGTTCAAACTCACTACAAAAAGGGGAAAAGACAGAATGCCATTTGATTTGCATTCTGAGCTATCAGCTCCTCACTGTTTCAATCTGCGCTTCAAATCTGCATCATGTATCTGACAGTTACACACTCTGACCAGAATACTAAACACACATGTAGGCTTACATTACACACACATGCATGCTGGTGTATTGAAGATTGCTAAAATGACATGCACCTGCACACGAAACACGCATGTCTGCGCACACAAAACACACATCCTCCAGTTTTCTCATAAAATAATAACTGCCATACAGCCGAATGGCAGAATTGCAATGTATCTATTTGCTCATGTACATACAGATTACCATTACTTGGTAATATCATCGTACATACACAAAACACACACAGAGACATTCTTATATAGGTTCATGCCAACCCAATAGCATCAGTTATTGTGTTCTTTTGTTTAACGGAAACCCACAACCATTCATTTTTGAAAGAAAAGCCAACAAAAACTTATGTACATTCAGAAACACACAAACACACACACAAACACACACACACAAGCCTTTTCCCAAACAGGCTACATATAAGCACACACGCAGGCAAAGTATAAAGCAAGAGCATATATAAGTGGTTTATTCCTATACACTTACATGCTGTATGCACCTTCGTACTCACACAGTAACACATGCACATTCATATACACACACGCACACACACTTGTGTAAATTATACCTCCCTGTATCCCTGACACCCATAAATTATATAGGTGTCTCAGAGGCTCTTTGGCCATAGAAACAGAAATAGGAAATTTAAATAGAAATTGCATTATTCATAGAACCCTTCAGACTTGAATGCTGCTCAGTGTGTAGTGCACATGTCATGCCTGGACATTCAGAAATCCACCAGGGGAGCCTATCACACATATTGTAAAGACTTACAGAAGCCCACTCTCGCCCACTCTCACTCTCATATTCACACAGTATCTGGGGATAAAAAAAAAAAGGTTCCCAGAAAGGAAGCACTGTTGTGACCTTTAATGTAGGGTCACGGTGTCAGGGTGTCATTAGACCATGGTTAATGTCATGACAGCTGAATTGGTGAACATGTTCTCTAGATTTGTAATTTCAGTCACCAGTCCTGGAGAATATTACTTTAAAAAGAAGGACTATATTACATTACAGCATTACTACCAAGAAAATTATTTCATTTACACCATCCTTACTGCCATAAAAACTAACCTGTTCTATTTGTTACTGCATTAACTGTTACTTAATATTAGCGCCATTAAAAGTAATGTGCTACTTTTTCACACTACTGCAATTAAAACTAGCTTGTTACATTGGAATATTACTGCCATTAAAACTGAATTGTTACATTGGAATATTATTGCCCTTAAAACTAGCTTGTTACATTGACATTGTACTGCCCTTAAAAGTAACTTGTTACATTAGAATGTTATCTCCCTTACAACCAACTTGTTACATTGGAAAATCACTGCCCTTAAAAGTACAGTAAATTGTTACATTGGAATGTTACTGCCCTTAAAACTAACTTGTTACCCAGGAATATTATTGCCCTTAAAACTAGCTTGTTATATTGAAATATCACTGCCCTTACAAGTAACTTGTTACACAGGAATATTATTGTCCTTATAAGTAACTTGTTACATTGAAATACTACTCTATACTCTAATACTACTACTCCCTCAATTCCATTTCCATTTCCATTAAAATATTATTTCCCAGGAACTTTTCCCAATATAACATTATTGCAATAAAAGGCAACTTTTCATAATACCACATCACTTCCATCAAAAGTATTTTTCCCAATACTACATTACAGCCATGAAAAGTAACTTTTAGCATTACAATTACATGTGTTACAGTGCATTGCTGCCATTAAAAGTAACAGTGTTACTGCTGATCATGTGTGATCCTCACATTACAGTGTTACTGTTGTTAACAATATCTTTAGTGCCATGAGAAATAACTTACACCATTATTTACAGAGGAAGGTAAGACTTCAGTAGTAAAATTGCCATTTCCTTCTCTTCAGCACCCCCTATAATCAAGACGTGTAATCTGTGCTTTGAGCCACCGCTAAAGATGCATTTTTCTGGACAAGCTGAGAGATACAGAAACATCATGGACATTGAAAGAAGCATGCTGACTGAGGCGGCAGAGTAATATTAATATTGGAGTATAATTGGAATATAAGTTATTTACAAGTCAGTGGAGCAACCTAATCATTTTAAAGCTTTTTATATAGTGTAGCTACAAAGCAGTAGTTCTCAATCCTGGTCCAGGCCTACCACTGCCTTGTTGGCTCTAGACATTTCTTTTGTCCCTTATTTAGCTAACAAAGTAATAACTAAGCTCTTTTTCAGGTGAAATTAGTGTGTTAGAGCAGAGGGACGAACATGAAGATCAGTGGTAAAACCTGGACCAGATTATTTTTGATTCCCCTCTTTGCAGTGCCTTTAACCTTCAGACTTCTTATCGATGTACAGATCTTATTCTAACACCACAAACATCTTAGCTGGGTAAAGAGAACAATGGGGCCTAAGATGGAAGGTCAGGGGTTTTTCCGAGATAACAAGGGACAACTACAATGCTATACTAGCTGATTAGCATGACAAGCATTCCTGCAACTTAATGCTCCTGTAGTTTAAAGCCTATGATTCACAGTAAGCTATGCAGGGCCTGTCTAGGTCTAATGCTCAGCCTGTCTATCTCTCACCTCTTGATAAAATGAATAGGAAATTTTGTGACAAAAAAAGAGCTAATTTACAGGAGAATGGTTCAAAAGTTATCAGTTACGCAAACATAACAAAGAACTCAGCACAGGCTACTGAAATAGCCAATCATGCAAGAATCTAGAACTAGTACTTAATGACAAAGTAAGGTATCACAGCACAGCCGGTTGCAAAAGAGATAAACAACTACAACACTGCAGTGCTCCAACTGATTGTGGCCAGATGGACACAAGAAGGCCAGATGAAGCTCTCAACAGGTGACATGATATTCTTTTCTTACAGAAAGGGAAAATACTCTGCACATAGCACAACATGGCTCCTGTTATATGAGCAGCAGCTCTTAATTACAGCATTAACCCATGGTAGTCAAGAGTTATTACTTTTGTTTTGCTATGCCATTCAAGTATAATTAATTAATAATTACACATTTGGTGACATAATAATTGAATGAATATCCAAATAATGACACTTACATTTTATTTAAGTTTTATATTAATATCTGATTAAATCTGTACAGAATCTGCATCAAATCTGCAAAGCTTTAAACAAAAAAAGTAGGATTTCATGGGGTTTTCCTTCACAAACAATGCACACAACAAATCAAGTTCTACTAATGGACCCAAAAACAACATTGCCTAAAATATAATGTAATTAGACCTGTTTAACCTGATGTAGTGCAGCAAACTTAATAAATACCACTATGAATATGAATAAATATCACTATACTCAGTATGGGAGATTATTTGAAAAGCTAACTGAGTGACTAAATTAATAATATTGACAGATGCATAAGGACATTTGGTGGAGGTCATGTGAGAATACTCTGGTGTAGTCTGAAATAAAAGCAACTGAAATCATTTTTATCTGCATTTTGGATACTGGAACTGTCCTGTCTTTATTAACAACATTTGTTATTAAGATTAATTATGTTAATAGGGAAGTTATGTGAACAGCATGTGCACAGAACTCTTGGATTTGCCTGGTGAAGAAATCCACATTTTATTTTACTAGGCACCAGACCAGCATAGACCAGCATATGTTGGGCTTGACACTGGCATGCTGGTGAACCAGCAAAAAACCTAGACTTGGCGGAAAAAAAAAAAAAAAAAAAAACTGTATTGAACCCTGCTATGCTGGTCAACTAGTTTTAGCACTAGATCAGGACAAACCAGCAGATGTTCTGTTTGAACACGAATCCGCATAAACCAATGTGTGATGAGTTTTGAACACTAGTCCATTGGTCAACCAGCACTAGCACCAGACCAGCATAAACGAGCATATTGCTGTTTTTAACATATTTGCTGTTTTTAACATATGCTGATCAACCAATGCTATAACCAGATCTTAATAAACCTTAAGTTAATAAACCTTTTGAACGCTGGTCTGCTGGTCAACCAGCACTAGCACCAGACCAGCATAAACTGGTATATGTGGTGTTTGGTGAACACTGTTACGCTGGCCAAACAGCACTAGACTGGCATAAACCAGCACTCTTTACATTCTTTCCAGGAGACTCACTTTTCGTTTTACTGAATCGACTGTGGATTTTCTTTGACCTTCCTTGTTCTTGCGCAGGTGGATTATCTTTTATCTAATTTCCTCAGAAAACCTCACGAAAAATGAATAATAGTCATTTGAATTTAACGGCTGGTTTGACTAGAAATGTAAAAAATGAAGGGTGGTCTCTTTTGCCCACTACTGTATTTGTTCTAAACAGGAATTTATAGCATGAATTTATTTGTTTCCCCAAATGGCCCTCTCTACCACCCACTCACACACCCACACACTTGTAAATTCACATGTACAAATACATGCGTACTAGTGGCACCACAAAAACCAGATGCACCATGCTTTTCTGCATTTCATAACCCTTAACCCCTGCTGAAAATGTCATTACTGGTATTGTTTAAGTTATTCTTCTCATTTTTCTCGATATTATCATACTTAGTACTGCATTAACCATCCATCAGAGCAACCATTAGAAACATACATGTACAACAGCAACAGCAGAGTGAAGTAATACAACTCAATAAGTGTGTGAGCTGTTAACAGTTCCAGCTGTATTTCACAACAATAATGGAAGCAGATAGCAAGTAGCTATCTGGAGGCAACTAGATATGACTACAGCTGTTTTGTGCTTGTGGGTATGCGTGAAGTGTGTGTACATGTGCACGTGCCTGTTCACGTGTGTATGTGTGTGTGTTAGAGAGTGTTGGCGAGTGAATAGAAAAAGGTATAAAGAGGTGAAGGGGGGTTAATGGTGTTAAATCAGGAGTGTGTCCTCCTCATAAAAGCCTAGGGCGGCAGGTGCAGCTCTCTGCCTTTGTCCACTCCACACACAACACTGTTTATTTACACACACACACACTACTTTTCAACCTTCGGAGGGAACAAAAGAGAAGACAAAAAAGAGTAAAGACACACAAAGAGAAGTTTTTCCAAGCACCTGAAGTTCTGCATGCTCAGATGACAGGTGTTCGGTGCTTGGGCTTGAGCACACATACGCTCATCAGTCAGTACACCAGGAGTCAAAGGTCATTGCTTTTCCGCTTTTATCTGCTGAGGGTTAACCTTAAGTTTACTCACCTTCTGGTCAGTTAGTGCTAGGCTATATAGTGTCTACACTCATAGACATCTGAAATGATGCGACAACCTTGGGATATTAAAGATTTGTCCCTCAGTGTAAACAAAAGTCAGTGTCTTAATTTTTTTTAGCTTATTCTTTATTTATTGTATTTATCTAGGTAGAATGAAATGAAATGCTGTGAAAACAGCTTAATTAGATTTTTGGGGGTTGGGAGGAGTGTTTGGGGGGTGTGGTTAGGGGATTAGCACATTTATGCATATATTTACTGTCAACAAAAGTTGGTGTCTTAGTATTTGTGCTGCAAAAAACTATTAAGTATGTGTGTGTTTTTTACCTGTAAAACACTGTATAACCTTAGAACTAATACAATTACACACAAATTCAAAATAGTCAGAATATGTTGTTTTCAGTAAAGTTACACATGTGTATTGGTGGGAAGAATCAAATGACAATGAATTGTTAATGGGTTTGTATTTATTACATTTACATAGATAGACATCTGAAAACCTGGGATTTTGGGGGAGGGGGTTGGGGGGGCAGTGGTTGGGCACATTTATGCATGAATTTACAGTCATGACAGATTCTGTTTTTTGTTTACAGTGATTTTGATCACTGTAAACAAAAGTTAGTGTCAACGTATTAATATTTATGCTGAAAATGTCAAACACAACACTTAATTATTGAGAGCTAAACCAAACCTTTTTTATTTACATATTTCCATTTTATAGATTTTTAGTAATGTTTTTTTTTTTACTTATCTTTGCTTCAAATAGTCTAAAAATTACATAAAGCTTATGCAAACATGTAACTGAGAAGTGGTGAAGACTAAATTCTGACGCACAGTTACTCTGTTATTCATTACATCAACCAAAAAAATTACCTAATTTGTGTGGCCTGTGCAAAGGTTTAGTCAGGATTTTCTTTGTAGAAGCCCTTACATTATGAGATATTCCTTGGTCATCTTTGTTATATTGTTGCACTCACATTACACCCACACCCAACCTAGATCACAGTTATTTCTAGCATATTAACTTTCTTAATACAAACGTACATGTCACCCTATACTATTATATATTTAGAACATGATGTGATATTGAATTTAGCTGTGTCACTCAGCACTGTGTTAACTAAAGACTAGCCCCACAAGTTTCTACAGATGTCCATGTAGTTACTGAATAATACACCTTAGTGTGTAATAAGACGGTTAGTGTGTTAAGGGGTTAAATTAGGAGGAAAGAATCAAATAATTTAATGACATTGCTGAATAACAGAGCTACAGTTGAAGGATCTAAAAAAAGATTAAAGGAACTCCATTCCTCAGGATTTACTGACTTTAATAAGTTCTAAAAGAACTGGAGTAAGAAAACTTACTCAGGCAAAATGTAAATCTGAAGGCCGTATTGATTAGCCTGATCTCTGACTTTCTTTTCCCTAAACCACCTAGATCAATAGTAAATATTAGCAAGACTGTGTGTGCTCGCATGTGTGTGTGTGTGTGTGTGTATACAAGAGTGTGTGGGACTGAACAGAACGGAACAGCTGTTCAGTGTTTTAGTATGGGATTAGCTTGGTTTGGAACTCTGCTCCCAATCTGGTGCCCCATTCTGACCAAACACACCCACGCCTCTCCCCTCACCTCTGCCGCTATACAGCTTCATATGGACTATATTTGCCCCAATATGGCGCAGGCTTAACAGACTCAAAAGGGGATTTCCCTCAATCAGTCGGATTTTGGTGACAACATCCATGTTTGTGTTGGTGTGTGTGAGTGAGTGAGGGTGAAGGGACTGTGTCCCAGACTGGGTCTGTTTGTGTGTGTTATATTAAAAATTACAGCCACATTTTGCAGTGTTTTTGACAATTGTAGACTGGTCCATAAACTCTTAATAGGGCAAGTCCACCTATTATTTGACATTCATGCAATTATGCAAATCATCAAGATGTCATTCAGGGAGTTTGGTGGGAACTGTTCACAGTTATGGTGAATGGAATCAGAGTAAAAGCTACATCACAGTAAAATTAATAAATGAATTTGCTAATATGCATGAATTTCAAATAAAAAATTAACCATGGTTGGTTTCATATGCTCAAAGAATCTTGTTCCAGAATTGGACAGGCTTGTTTAAATAGTTTTCATCAGTCTGATCTGATTATTGTGTTCTTGAGTGTTAGCAGTGGTTTGCAATGAAAACTCTCTGTATTTAAATTAATGCATTCCATTGTCTACTTCAGTGGTCTTCAGTGGTCTTCCAGGTATTTTGGAGTTGCAGAGCTCGCCAATGCATTTCTTCTGTTTAGAAAAGCAGCCTATTTTTGATTTGAACATTTTTTCTCCTTCATTTGTAATGATAATGATGGGACAGATCATACCTCACCTGGCCATGAAACTGGCCATCATTATTCTAATTACGTTTGAGCCTGTGAAAACAGAGAGCATTGTACAAACAATGCCCTTAATTTCCAAACAGCCTTTTTTTATTGCTTCGTTTTAAGTGCCCAAAAAAAAAAAAATCATGCCACTGTCCAAATACTTATGGACATCACACAATAGCTCTGTACTGTACAGTAACTGTTGACTGACATGAGGGCTGTGCACACTAACCTACATTATAATTCACACTGCATGCTGCCCAGTCAAGTGCACACATGCTCAAGTTTGTGAAGCCTGTGGTCCCTCTGATAGGAGATAACACGGCATGGAGTTTTTGTGTTTACACACACACACACACACACACACACACACAGGGAAAATGAATTGCTCCGATATGAATACTGAGCAGCCTGAAGTGAGATGCTGTTGATTCCTGTTATGATTCTAGCCAATGAATGTAAAGGCCGGGTAGAACACACACATATACATACATATACTTCTTTTTATACAGTGTCAGGATGTGGAGTCATACATAGCATATCTGCTGTACCAAGATATCATATCTCTGAAAATGGTAACTTTACATTCTTCTCTGAAGGCTTAGAAGGCCCTGAAAGTTCCCAGCTAACTAGATGTCCATACATTCATCTTCTTATCCACTTCTTCCTGGTCAGAGTCACGGCAGGTCCAGAGCCTACTGGGAATCGCTAGGCGCAAGGCAGAAATACCCCCTGGAGGGGCGCCAGTCCACTGCAGGCTACTAACTAGATACAGTGAGTCCAAGAAGTATTTGATCCCTTGCTGATTTTCTTCGTTGGCCCACTAATAAAGACATGATCATTCTATACTTTTAATGGTAGATGTATTCTTACATGGAGAGACAGAATATTAAAAAGAAAATCCAGAAAATAAATCTAAGGAATATATATTAATTGATTTGTATTTCATGGAGTGAAATAAGTATTTGATCCCTTAGTATTCATTAGCAGTTCTGGCTTTTACAGACCAGTTAGACACTCCCAATCAACTTGTTACCTGACCTGAAGCCACCTGTTCTCACTAATCACTTGTGTGAAAAACACCTGTCCACAGAATCAGACAGATCACACAGATTTCAAGTCTCCAACATGGGTAAAACCAAAGAGCTGTCACAGGACCTCAGAGTCAGAATTGTTGACCTTCACAAAGCTGGAATGGGCTACAAAAAGATTAGTAAGGTGTTGGATGTGAAAGTAACAACTATTGGTGCAATTATCAGAAAGTTTAAAGAGTATAACATGACAATCAACAGACCTCGGCCCGGTGCTCCAAAGAAGATTGCGCCTCGTGGGGTGGCAATGATGCTGAGAACAGTCAGAAATCGTCCTGCAACCACTCGGCAGGAGTTAGCAAATGACCTGAAGGCAGCTGGGACCACAGTTTGCAAGGAAACAATTGGCAACACTTTGCGCAACAATGGATTCACATCCTGCAGTGCCCGAAAGGTACCCCTGCTGAAGAGAGCACATGTGGAGGCGCGCCTCAAGTATGCCAATGATCATTTGAAAGATGAACCAAGTTATTGGGAGAAGGTTTTGTGGTCAGACGAGACCAAAATTGAACTTTTTGGCCTCAACTCCACCCGCCATGTGTGGAGGAAGAAAAATGCTGCCTATGACCCCAAGAACACTGTGCCCACCGTCAAGCATGGAGGTGGAAGCATAATGTTTTGGGGGTGTTTCTCTGCCAAGGGTACAGGGCTACTTCACCGCATCACTGGGAAGATGGATGGAGCCATGTACCGCACAATCCTGAGGGACAACCTCCTCCCCTCTGCCAGGGATCTGAAAATGGGCCGTGGTTGGGTCTTCCAACATGATAACGACCCTAAACATACAGCAAAGGCAACAAAGGATTGGCTCAAGAAAAATCACATTAAGGTCATGGAGTGGCCCAGCCAGTCGCCAGACCTCAATCCGATCGAAAATCTATGGAGGGAGCTGAAGGTCAGAGTTGCCAAGCGACAGCCCACCAACCTTCATGATTTAGAGAGGATCTGCAAAGAAGAGTGGGCCAAAATTCCCCCTGGTGTGTGTGCTAAACTTGTGGTTAACTACAACAAACGTCTCACCGCTGTGCTTGCAAACAAAGGCTTTGCCACTAAGTATTGAGTGTGTTTGGCAAGAGGGATCAAATACTTATTTTCCTCATTGAAATACAAATTAATTAAAATATATTCTTTAAAATTATATTCTGGATTTTTGTCTTGATATTCTGTCTCTCCATGTTAGAATATATCTACCATTAAAAGTGCAGAAGGATAGTGTCTTTATTAGTGGGCAAACAAAGAAAATCAGCAAGGGATCAAATACTTCTTGGACTCACTGTATAATGTACCATTTTCTTCTATACTATTTATGGCCAGACTTTTTCAAACCTAGTCTTCAGTTACCAAAAAGGAGTAAGTTTGGCATTTAGCCCCTTAATGCAGAAAGGCTTATTACACTCTAAGATGTATTATTTAGTAACTGTGCAAACTGGTGGGGCTATATTTTGATAACAGAACTTATGGCCCCGTCCACACGTATCCAGATATTTTTTTTAAAAAGTGAGATTTTTGACTGTGTGTGGCCCCTCGTCCACACGAATACATTAATTTTGGTCACTGATAATGGGGATCACATTACAATACATGCATGTTTCTGGCTGAATCTCAAATACCTTCTTGCTCCCTATATAGTGAACTACATAAATCATGAAACTGCAACGTCTACACACAGATAGCAGTAGATTTTAGATTTTGACGTGAATAAATGTAATTACTGTTCTATTACAAATATATTATGCTCTATTTAGATGTGTAGTGTAATTCCGTGACTTGTGTAGTTCACTACATAGGGAGTAGTGTGGAATTTCAGATTAAACCTTTGTGGTTTCTGCCTCTACGATGTGTTTTTATGTCTACCTGTGAGGTAACATACAGGGCTAGCATGCTAATGCAAGCATTTCTGTCTCTGTGTGGATGGAAATATCTTTACAAACGCAGTGAGGGAAATCTCTGTTTTCAAAAATATCCGAATTTGTGTGAACAGGGCCTTAGTTAAGGACAGAAAGACACATAGCATTTGTTAAAATACTAGTTTTGCTCATCTTCGAGCTAGGTTATCTGGTTATGCCGTTTTCTCTGTGTACAGCATGTACAGCGTTTGGCTCAACACTCAACCTTCAAAGGGACATGTAGACTTAGGAGTCTTGCCCAATGACTCGTATTGGTGCAGCGTGGTATGCTTGCCTAGCCAGTGAATCAAACCCTAGTCTATTACCCACTTTTCTACATCAATCATACATTTCTACCCACATGTCTAAACACACTCACTAATTTGCTGTAAAGTGTGTTTGTGTATGATGCATATCTGCTTCTTATTGTGGTGCCACTGAATGAGTTCTGATGAACTGGCTACAAGCTCAACGTTTTTTGAAGGCCTGCCTACAAGCCAGGACATGTGACCCTGAAACACGCGCACACAACTACACACACACACACACACAAACACACACACATGCAGAATGTGTTAGAACCGCTAGACCAAAGCAAGTAATCTCACACATGTATACACAAACACACACATTCACATTCTCTGTGAATTACAATGACCAGCATAGCTCTCTCTCTCTCCTCCTCTTTTTCATTCTCGCCCCCCCCAACACCCCCCACCCCCCTCCCCCCTGCTCTCCTTTTTTTTAACAGTCTGCTGTGTTTGTTGTTTAAATGGCTTCGAGAAAATTGGCCACTTTGGCCGCTCTGAAACTCCTGCAGCTGTCAGTAATCGCCTTCGCTCGCTGGCGAGCATGTGTGTGTGTGCATGGACGTTTGTGTGTGAGTGTGTGTGTGTATGCGCGTGTATGGAGAGGGTCACAGCGAGCGGCCCAGAAAGCGCCATTAAGAGAAAATGATAGCTCTGTGTCTGAAACTCCATTACATACCAAACACTTTAAAGAGTGGACCACGCTTCATTATGGGCCGCAATGAATTATTCATCTCTCTCTCCCTCTCTCTCTGGATCTCTGGCTCTCTGGCTCCCTCCTTAACCTGGAGCAAAGCTGTAGAGCGAGTGGAAAGCATGATAAGACAGGAGATGGTGCTCGCAGTGACTGTGTGTCTGTGCGAAGGGCCTCGTTGAGAGGAGAATAAGAGCGCACTGGGTTTTTTAAGGCCACAGGAGAGGGCAGTGTATGAGGAGCTGGGGGAATAGCTGAATAGACCTGACTCTAACTAAATGGGTAATAGAGTACTACTGTCATAGAGCCTCCCTGATGCACATTTTTTCAGGAGCTTTGATGTCTGGGGTTGTGTTGGTTGGCTGTGTGTGTGTGTGTGTGTGTGGCTGTGTGTGTTACTGAGAAAAGGAAACAGATGAGAAGAAAAATTTACAAATCAAACACAGAAACTGCAGGTGCTCTTTTCATTGTGGTTATAGTTTGAACGGGCAATTGCTGAAGTAAAGGGTAGTCTAAGACATGTACACAGTTCTGTATATGGTTGACACAATCAACCGCTGAAGTTTATTATTCAGTTAGCAGTTCCAATGCACAAACCAATATGAGCTATTTGGTGATCATTTAGCACATTTAGTGGAGTCCCACAGGGTTCTGTTTTAGGGTTTGTGACATTGTTCCTGGTTGTGGCAACTATAAAAACGCAAGTGTAAGCCCCTGCACAGGCCTTACAAGAACTGTGTAACTAGTTATTTATGGGTGAAAGTGGTGCTGTGGTGGTGCTAATATTCTGAAACTGTCAGTGTTTGTAAATAGCAGCTCTCTTATATTATGAGGACGTTTTGTAGTGAATAGTCTAGTAGAGATGCTTCAAGGCTATTTAGATGAAACATTACCATACATTAGTGTAGATTACAAAGATTTTCTTATGAAAGCAATGTTATGGGACCCCGCTGTATAAAGTATAAAAAACTGTGTGTGCATGTGTGGTCTAGAGTGGTAGAGACCTACACCATTTGTACATTTTTCTGTTTGTTGTTGCGGCTGTTTGTGCGTGAGAGAGCAGAGTGAGTGTGTGAGTAAGTCTATGTGCATGTATATGAGTGTGTGTGTGTGTGCACATATACCAAAAGCCTGGTGACACTGACCCCATCTGTGTTGTGACTGTTCTAATTATCCATCAGGCTCTGCCACTGGGCACATGGAGTATGAGTAGGACATAAAATGATACTCTCTCTCTCTCCCTCTCTCTTTCCTATTCCCTTTCCCTGGTCTGCGAATGTTGGCATCACCCTTTATAAAAGTTCTGTTGCTTTACACACTGTTACTCAAGATCCTAAAAATGGAAGAGCTTTTTGTCTTCTGTAAACATATGCTACAGGACATAACTGATGCAAGTGTTGATTGAAGTGTTGTTGTTGTTGTTTTGTTTTTTTGTTTTTTGGGGGGGGCAATAAATCAATTTTAAAAATCGCTTAAGAAACCATTTGTAGCACCTTAAATTCACATTTACACAACCATTTTCAAAACTCGCTTTCTCCTTTAGTATTAAAGAAGCAGTTCCTTTCACTTTACCTTTTAATTGTATATATTTAAATGAACTTCACTCTGATTGGCTGCCCTGCATCATGACAATACAGTAAGTTCTAACCGGCTGTTTTGGCAGTTTAGTATCCATATATCGACGGTATGGACCAGGGACTAAATTGTTTGTTCTGAAACTGTAACATTAGTAACATTAGCCCTTTTGGAATTGGATTAGTACATAGAGGGGCAAACACACACACACACATATATATATATAGACAGACACAAAAAGAATGACATGGCTGGTCCAAATGGAAATAAAGTTGAGCAGCTCCTGTGATAAAGGCTATTACCCCAGGACCCCATGTAAATTTTAACCCATCCAAACAGGGCTACAGTTTTCATGGTATGGGCCTTTTAAACTGTAATAGACTGCATGTGGGGTCAGACTTTGGTTCTTTGCTCTCAAAACTTTATAGCTTACCTTTTAGTTTCACTGAATATACTGAATATACTGAATATACTGAAATAATTCAGTTACTATGTAATGAGACCTAAATTCTTGAGTACACCTTAAGAATCATATTCCATTAATTACATAGGCAAAAATGCAAATTAGCAGCTAGCTACCCTTAAATTATAAATGTAAGAAATTCCAGTTTGAAATGCTTAGCAATTCATGAAGTGTGTGGGGTTAAGATTAAGGTAAAGTGACTTTCTCTGACACATGTGCACAGTCAATTACACATAGTCACTTACCATGGACAATCATTTTTGATGTTTCCCAATGAATAGGAAACTTGACTCTAAAGCTAGTGGGCAGGTGCTGAAGCAGGTGCCCATTGGCTTGCCTAATAGAATTGTGTTTGGACTCACTGAGTTTATAGGCTCTTTTCACAGAAAACTGCTTCAAAATTCTTGTCTGTGGAAACTATCCTTTTAAATGGCTGTAATCCACCACCACCTGGCCTTCCTTCTTCTTATGTGGAACTAGCAATGAAGAATATCACTTATGGTGTGGCCATGATTTGTGCTTGGGGAAACTGAAGTGGGTAATCAGGTATGCTCTTTTAAATGGTCTTGAGCATATCTTGAGGATATCATGCTTTTTTTTTCCTTTACCAAATTGGTAATAGTGTGTTCAGTTGATGACACACGCTCTGAAGAACTTTCTTGTTAAACAAGTGGAACAAGGACATTTGCCTTTGAAAGTGGGGTTGTGTTTTTTTGAGTTTTAGGAAATGGAATTCAGTTGAAGTAGTTCAAGAAAATGTTTAAGCCGTTTGAACAAAGAGCGCCTCACATTAACAGTATCTATTTGCTCCTGCATGTTCTGCAAAGTAAAATACAAACTATTACATCTCCAAACACCGCTTTGTTCATGTGATAGCTTGAGGGGGAAAAGGGATTTGCACCAGCCTACAGTGTTATTTCTATTCACGCTGTAGTGGGTGTATACTACAAAGACAACAATGGCGCGTACGCATTCTGACAGCGTGTTCTCGCATTGTCGGCTCAGTGTGAAAAACACGCTTTCCTGGAACCATTCACGCACGCGTGTGTGTCGTTTTCAAGGGGACGCTTTGTTTTGGAAAAGTGTGCGAGATTCATACAAATTGCAGGTTGCTGCTGAAATCAAGGATTCATGTGAAATTGTACAAGAAAAGTGTAAGGAATGTAAGAAAGTGAATGTCAACAATGATAGTGAGTAAATGATATGAAGTCAAAAGACAATAGTCCAGCATTTGGGTATAAAAGCAAAAAAGAGAAAAAGCAGAAAAGGTCACTTTCTCCTACCATCCCCTGGTTTTGTGTTGGGCATACATGTGTTGTTTGTTGACCTGAGACTTTAGACCCTTAAAATTTCAGAAAAGAAGCGCAAACAAAACCGATGAATTTCGGGCCTCCTACCTTAATGCTGTAAACCCTTTCATTTCCAGTCTAGTGTGTGTCATTTTATCTGCCATTACCGTCATTACTGCAATGCTATTGTCTTACAGCACCCTCGACTTAGCTGCAACTTCAAACAGCAACCTTTTCATTGTAGAAAGGCCTTCAATCTGACATACAGAGTGAAGTACTACATGCAATACATGTGGTGTTTAAAGGAAGAGACAAAACAGAACATAGTTGGCTAGCATGTAGTTTATGCAGCAATGTAGCCTAAGAAAAGTGTTTTTTAGGGGTCTGTAAAAAGCAATAGTTTTTTACAAAACTATGACAACCTAAAGAACCACTTGTATGCTTAAATTGTTCTTTGCTAGATGAAAGACAGCAGTTCTATACAGCACCAAAAGAGCCCTTTTGTAGCTCAAAACAAAACCTGAGTCTAATCTTTGTAGTCTAATCTAGCAAATATCTTAAATTTTAGTGCTAGAGGCTTCAGCTAGTCTTGCAGAATGGGTAGTAAGGTTCAACAAATTTTCATGACTGACCCCTCTTCCCCCAGGCCATTGTAAACAATGACCTCATTCATGTCCGACTAAACATGGAGCCTTCTTACATCCAGCTGCTTTAAAATGTCACACACATACAGGTTGCAACATGTACATTTTACTTAAAATAATATGTTTACATCTACTCCTGTATTTATTCAAACTGATCTGTACCTAACAAGAGAAATTCCTTGTACACCAGATACTTGGTGAATACAGATACTAATATAACTGATGTTTTTGTTGGATCAAAAGTAGTAGTATCAGCTAACAGATGTTTAAGTGAATATCAGTTATCATCTGTCAAGTTGTAGTGAGTACTGGCTAATCTATCAGACGTTTTAATGGGTATATCAACTAATCTATCTGAAATGTGGGTGAACACCCGCCGATCTATTATATTTTAGTGAGCATCAGATAATCTGTCAGAAGTTAAAGTAAATATCAGCTAATTTAGCAAAGGTTTTAGTGAATACCAGCCAATCTAGCAGAAGTTACGTCATATATAAAATAATCTAGCAGACGTTATAGTGAATATCAGCTAATCTAGCAGAGGTTACAGCATATATCAGATAATCTATCTGATGATATAGGGAATATCAGATAATTTATCAAATGCTTTACTAAATATCACCTAATTTAGTAAAAGGTTTAGTAAATATCAGCTAATTTAGCAGAAGCTTTAGTGAATACCACCTAATCTAGCAGACGTTACAGCATATATCAAGTAATCTAGCAGATGATAAAGTGAATATAAGCTCATTTAGCAGAAGTTTGAGTAAATATCAGCTAATTTAGCATGTTTAGTGAATATCAGCTAATTTGGCAGAAGTTTTAGTGAATTCCAGATCATTTAGCAGATGTTTTAGGGACTACCAGTTAATCCAGCAGACGTTATGGTGAATTTTAGATAATTTAGCAGAAGTGTTTGAGTTTGAGAAGTTTTAATGAGTATGTCAAATAATCTATCAGAACTTTTGATGAATATCAGATAATCTAGCAATTTTTGTAAGTGTCGTAGATTTTAGTTTATTGAGTTTCAGCAAATGTAGCTGATGGTTTTGTGAGTTGCAGATAATCCTTCTAAAATTATAGTTTCAAAGACGTTCAGCTGATGTTTAGTGAGTTTTAGTTAATACAACAGACGGTTTACACGGTTGCTGCTTATCTGTTTTCTTTATCAATTTATTTTACACCGAGAGTCTTTTTGAATATAGTTCCTCTGCTGTTAATTAGGGTACAGCATACTACTTAAGTACATAAGTACTGCCATAAGACCTGTTTGGGTTTTTTTGTTTTGGTAGAAATACTTTTACTTCAGTACGAATGTTATTCTCTTTTTCCATCACTGAGGCTTCCTCGTGTTTTCTTCCTTTCTCACCACAGAAATGTCCTTGTGTGAATATGTGTATATGTGCAAGTGTGTGTGTGTGTGTATGTGTATGTGTCTATATCTGGGTCTGTGTGATGAAGCTCACTCTGGTTCTTTTGTTGCATTCTTTTCTAGAAATGGGTTGTAAAAGAGAGCAATCTACAAGAGGCAGATACAAAGAGGCTTTTATCACACACTGTCATTAATACACTACTGCAGAAATACTGTATAAGGCCTGTATGAACTAATTAGCTGAAGAAGACCAGTATATGCTATTAACCTTCCTACACATGTTTTATCAGCAGCATGAAGCAGTTTTATCTTACTTTAAGGAAATATCTAAACAAAAAGATGATTCATTTTTACAATAAAAACCTGTGTACTGATGTTAGTGGAGTTGTGGCTTTTCAGTGTATTATGGGGAAATGAGAGAGATTTTGAAATTTGAAATGAGAGAGATTGGAAATGGCCAGTGAATGCCATTCCCTTACTGAAGTGTTTTCCCCCCTTCGTCTGTTCATCTATCCTTTCGTCTGTTCTTTCACCCCCCCCCCCCCCCCCCCCCTTCTCTCCAGGACCTCTTCAAACATCTCTATACCATAATGACATTTGCATACAGATGCTTTCCAAATAACCCCCCACACCACCTCCAGCCCCCATAACCCTACAATCAGCTGAGGCCTGCTACCCTGGCAACCACACATATGCACACATACACTTTTTTGTTGCACAATGTCAGGACATGGGGGTCATACACATACATACATGTATTATGTCAGTCATCATTGCCATACAAAAAAATCCTAACTACATATGGTGTTGTTTTTATTTGTTTAAAAGTGTATTTATGTGTCTGTCCATCTGTCTGTTTGTTTGCTTTTGCATTATTTAAATACCTTATGTGTAACAACAGAACTGGTCCAAAATTATGTACTATGAACTCATTACATACATTTTTTACATTCATTTTTTCAAAAATACTATTTCAGAGGCATGTTTCAGGTGATGTTTTAGAACTCAAACCTGTTCTGCCTAAACCCTAAAGTCTACTTTGTGTGGGTTTTATTTAACTGAGATACATATTTTGATGAAGCAGCTCAAAGTAAAGCTCATCAATCTTATATATATATCCATAAGGGCTCGTTTTTCCCAATGTAAGTAATCAAATATGTAGCTGCTATAATAAAAAAAAACTTTACCAAGTCAGGGTGGTTGTGTGGTGGGTTAGCTCTGCTTCTTATTGGTTTTCATACACTGTAAAAAGAGAAAACCAAAAACAAATAAATAAATATAAATACAAATCTAAAATAAATGATTTAATGACAATTGAACTGGGTTTAATCAGCAGCTGGTTTGAGTTGTACACAGTTCATCCATTTACATATGTATTTTCTTTCTCTATCATTTCTTTATCATTCTCTTTCTGTTTAGACATTTCCTTAAAGTAAGATAAAGTTCAGAGGCTAGAGTGTGGAGAGAGGTGGTGTTAGATGATGTGTAAGTGCCTGATCAAATGTGTTACATGAACATATTTCTTGTCAAAAACAAGTTAATTCAAAGAAAACAATTGTGTTGATGCAAACAGCACCACCGGTGGACAGGAGCTGTATCATGAGTCGTAAAATATGTAATGAAGAAATAACTAATCTTCGTTCAAATGTGGTCACTTTCTTGGGGTACACTTTTAGTCGTATATGTATACATTTTATGAGATCTTGTGCATTTGTCATTTTCAAGAACCAAAAGTGGTTCCTCTCTGGTAAAGTGCAAGGAATTTTTTGGACACCTTTTATTTGTAAGAATTAAAAAACAGTATATTACATGAGAATATATTACAAGAGAATATCTCTGCTGACCAATAAAAAACATGTATCTCCATTTATGTCAATATGTGTAAACTTCTTGATGAATGGACCAATAGAAATGCTCTACATTACTTGGAATAAACTTTTTTTTACTGTTAAGAACAGTCACCATTTTGGAGATACATGTTTTTCATTGGACAGCAACAATATAAACCACACATCCTGAAAAGGTGTTTAAAGAATACTAATGATTCTTTTCAACAATTTAAAGGCTTTTCACACTTATAATCACATCTCTTTTTACAAAAATGCCTCATTATGGAACCAAAACGGGTTGTTTATGGCATTACTCAAGAAGCTCTTTGTAGCACTCTTATTTTAGGAGTGTGGAGTGTTATCTAAAGAGAATAATCTTTTGATTCATGCCTCAGACTCCTCACCCCTTGTCCAATGTGTCCTGATCTTTAGGCCTTCTTAAATCAAGCCCTCTCTGCTGCAGCACATGCACTAAGCTGATTTAACAGGATTTAGCAGCTTCACAGCACAATCACACAGATCAGACAAACAGCAACACACAATTCAGGGCATCACCACCCACATTGTATTACACCTCACAAAGACAACACATTGTGTTCCAGCTTTTATCGTCTGGCTGCTTTGGAGTGGGTGACTGGTGGCAGACATGAAACCATCATAGTATTAGAACAGCATAGGAATATATAGACCAATTTTCCATCTGGATTTAAATGCTTTATATATAAAACAGTGGCAGGCAAACATTTGGGCAACCCTGTTCAAACTTATTGTGAATAGTTGATGTGAACAATTTCAAAAAGGTATTAAGTTACAGATGACACAATCCCTTTTAAAAAGATTACTTTTTTAGTTCAGTCTTTCTTTTAATCTTACACTATTAAAAATATAGGTGCTATGAATGGTTCTTTGAGTGATGCCACAGAGGAACCACTTTTTTATTTATTTTATTTTTTATAATTACATTTTACAAAAATGGTTCTGTATGGACCCAAAAGTGGTTATTTTATGACATCACACAAAGAACACCTATTTTTTTAGGAATGTTAATCCCTAAAAAAGCCAAAAAGTACTTAATAACTTTAAATATATTATAGCTTGTAAATGTATCCAGAGATGTTTGATGATGTTTAGATCTGAGAACTTTGAGGACCATGGTGAAACCCTTTAGCTTGAGTCTCTTGAGCCAGCCCATTGTGTGTTTTGAGGTCTGGTTAGGATCATTATCCTGCTATAGAAGCCTCTTTTTTTAATCCCCACCTTGTATACAAGCTGTGCTTCCAGAATTTGCTGGTATTTAATTTATTTGAACCCATTCTTCCCTTTAGCAGAGAATTTGTCCCTGTGTCACTGGCTGCAACACAAGACCAAAGCATAATCAATCTGCCCAAATGCTGAACAATTGGAGAGATGTTCTGCACCATTTTCTGTCCAAACATATATTTGGTCATTGGAGCTAGAATATTCTATTTTAACTTAATCAGTCCCCAGGACTTCCCTCAGGCTTGTGTAGCGAGAATACAGGAAGCTTTCTTCTGAAGGCCATATGTGTACTGTTGTCACAAGTGTACCGTCACTCCTTCTATAGTATAGATATAGAGTCTTCTATATCTGCCCAAAGGTCTTTATTATTAATTAATATATTATTATTATTATTATTATTATTATTATTATTAATAATAATAATAATAATAATAATAATAATAATAATGATGATGATGATAAGAATAATGTTATTATCATTACATACTGATGTATTATTGTATTATTTACTTTAATTATTAGTTTTACATTGTAATTAATACTATTTGTCATGCTGATTTATGCATTTAGTTATGTCTGTTATTTATGTTATATTTTATTCTATTTATGATAAGAATAATGTTATTATCATTACATACTGATGTACTATTGTATTATTTACTTTAATTATTAGTTTTACATTGTAATTAATACTATTTGTCATGCTGATTTATGCATTTAGTTATGTCTGTTATTTATGTTATATTTTATTCTATTTATGAAAATATATTTAGATTTGTTTTATTGTTTGCAATAGAAAATAATAATAAACACAGATTTATTCAATGTAATTTTGAATATAATATAATATATTATTATATAATATATAATTTAAAATGTACAAATTCATAATTTTGGAGATACAATTATGTATTTACATTGTACTGCCAGTATAATATGCATATTTTTAGTAGTTTAGTTTTTTCATAGTTTGTTAGTTTCATAGTTTGTTTTCCCAGTATAAGTGAATTAAGAGAACATTACTATGTGAGCATAATTGGCTTTGAGCTTTTGTGATAGTTAGACACCACATGGGCCGTCTCATTGTTATTTGCCTTCAGTTTATGATAGAGATAGTGCCGTCTCAGCTCTTTTGTCTGTCAGCATTTTCCCCCTCCAGACACTCCACTTTTTTTCTGAACATCTACAACTAACCTCAGCAAAAGGAGAAAAAAAGCAAAGGGGGGAGGGAGTGGTGTAAAAAGCGGAAGAGTGCTGCTGTGTCAGACTGATATCTAGTGCAGTGACAGCTGGGCCGGCTCCTCTTTCTCTCTCTGTCTCTCTCTCTCTTTCTCTCCCTCTCTCCTCTGCCTCTTTTCTTCTCCGCCACAAAGCCTATTAAGTATGCCATTTGCTCAAAGGGCCCGGAGCCTCCCATGGCCCCAGGCTCCACCCAAAAGTGTGGCGGCTCTTTGTTATTGTGATGAGGCGGCAAGCCGAGTGCAGCTAGTGGATTTTTGCGTGTGTGTGTGTGTGTGTGTGTGTGTGTGTGTGTGTGTGTGTGTGTGTTTACCCAGTGCCCAGCCAGGCCCATGTCTGCCCACTGCTGCTGCTGGGAGCACACACATGGAGAGAGAGAGAGAGAGAGAGAGAGAGAGAGAGAGAGAGAAAGGGAGGGGTGAAGGGGGAGGAGTGAGTGAGAGTGTGTAAACTGAGGTGTCCTGACTGGAGAATGGAACTGGGAGGTCTAAAGAGGAGGGTGAGGGGTTTAGATGCCCTTTAGCATCACTGGCATCGTCTCGGCCTGTCAGGGGTCACCAAAACCTACACTAGAGATGACGATCATGTAGACTGGCACACAGTGGTTTCGTGTGTCTGGGTGGGTGGGTGTGAGAGTGTGTGATTCTTTGTCATTCTTGCCGCTTCTACTACTACCACTACTACTATTTTTACTACTGCTACTGCTGTTACTACTACACTATTACTACTACTGCTACTACTACAACTTCTACTGCTGATACCACTACAACTACCATTACTGATACTACTATCGATAGTTACTGCTACTTCAAATACTGCTATCACTGCTATCATCTTTTCCTACTGCTACTACTACTCCTACTACTGCTGCTGCTACAGTTACTTCTGCTACACTATTACTCTTCCTCATTGTACTACTACCTTTATCACTACTATTGATGCTGCTGCTGCAGTTACTTCTGCTACACCCCCACCACCACTAGTGCTAAAATTACTAATTTTGCTACTGCTATTGCTACAGCTACAACTACTATTACTGATACTGCTATTGATAGCTACTACTATAACTACTACTTCAGCTACTACTACTGCCAGTGCTACTGCTACTACCACTGATACCATGTGTCCTGCTTTTCCTACAGTTACTACTGATGCTACTAATACTACTACTACTACTACTACTACTATTGCTACAATTACTACTGCTACTATTATTACTACTACTACTACAGGTACTACCTCTGTAGTTACTGCTGCTACTACTATTACTACTACTGCTACTGCTACTATTTGCATTACTACTACAGTTACTACCTTTGCTACTCTTACAGTTACTACTGCTGCTGCTGCTGCTGCTACTTCTATGCCTACTACTAATGCTTCTGCTGCTACTACTACCACCACCACGATTACTACTGCTACTGGTTCACTTTACTACATCAACTGCTATTGGTACAGTTAATGCTGCTTCAGCAATAATAATAATAATAATAATGCTCAGAAATCTTTGTACTTCCATTGTGGATACTTGTAAAAATGCTGCTCAGTCAGATGACACAAGAAGATGGAGGGTGTCCCTCTGAGAGAGAGAGAGTGTGTGTGTGTGTGTGTGTGAGTGAACAAGACAGAGGAAGAAGAAAGGAGAGAGGGGGGGGTTCAGGCGCACAGAGACATGAAAGGGCACTCATCATGCTCTAGGCCTGATTGTCTTCATAAGTCAGAGTGCATGACTGGGTGCAGCTCCATCTGCGAGACACTGCGGCCGCAGCACTGCTGTCACTCAGATCCGTCCACTCTTACCTCACTGAGTCAACCCAGCCTGCTTACCCGACACTAATCGGAAATGACACCACGATCTAATGTGAAGGTCACGTTTATTCCAGCATCTCAATCCACACTCCTCTGACTGGAGTTTCACCTCAGCTGCAGTACAGATTGATTCATTTTCTTTAAATATCAGTGTTCATGTTCACATGCTTATGTTAATACATATCTGTGGCTCTCACCCTCAGCCGTGATTCCTCTTATGTGTTACAACACCTCGCCCTGCGTTTGCGCTAACTTTCTTTTCATTTCTTTCCGTGCCTTGCAGACAGCTGCAGGGCATGTTAGGATTGAGCAGAGCCTCCTGTAGCGTGGAGTTGATGTTGAGAGGTCGAGGAGGAAGGGGAGGGGGTGGGTGGGTGCATAGGCCTGTGTGCCGTGTGGAGGACTTGGGAGGTGGGGGTGTAGACCCGCACTCTATGCAAAGAGGGGGCCATGTGCAGAGTAGATGAGGGGAAGGCCCTAAAGTTAATAGGTTAATGAGTGTGCCGTGCACGGAGAAGAATGAAGCAGTACGTCTGGCGGGCCTGCGATAAAGAAAGCTCCGCTCTGGCTTGCGACTTTAAGCAAGAGCCTCTCACTGTGCTCCAAATGGGCCTCTAATCACTATTCTCTGCACTGGAAAATCAGCAGCCCTGTGTAGTAAGAGTGTGTGTCTGAATATACAGTCAATCTGTATTTATACACATTGCACATAAGCTGTAGATTTGGGATATAATGGTACACAAAAGTCATGGCTTGGTTCATTCGCCCTATCACAAGCAATGCCCCAACACTAGGAGGGTAAAGACTAGTGCATGTCTCCACTGACACATGTGAAGCCTCTTTTTTAACTTCTGGTTGATGGAAAACTAACAGTGCCTGTGCTGGTCAACCTTACACTAGGAGTGATGTGGGGAGGAAGTGCCATCAAACCAACCCTGAGAGAGCAAGGCCAATTGTACTCTCTCGGACTCGGATAACAGTGACAGTGCGTTAGTCCACTGGATCACTTGGAACCTAAATGTTCTTTTTTCATTCACTCTTTTTCGTGTGGTTGGTCAGTTCGGTTCTAAACAGTCTAAGAACAACAACAGCAAACATTAGAATATTGAGGTTTCGTCTACTCTGCCCTTTAGTCCTCTGCAGGGCAACAAAACATTTAAACACATTAGGTTGAATGAACTGTGTGACCTGAACTGGTTTACAAAATAAAGCTCCAGCTTGTTCTCTGTTCAACGAGGGACCACAGCTGAGGCTTCCTCCCTAACTCAATCTGCTCTCTTTATTCTACCAGACCACCTTTCATTCTATCCTCTCTAGACTGATGGAGACTTTAAAATATCTAATAAATGAGGGCCAAATGCAGATCCTTAGTTTACAAATTCTGAATATGTATTCCCAGTATTTGTATACCATTTTTTGCTAGGAGACATCTTTTAACAATGAGTTATTTGAGGGTTTTTTAGTAAAGTCAACAGTTCCATAAATACACTGATCGGCCATAACATTAGCACATTAGCAGGTGAAGTGAAAAACATCGATTTATCTTCATCTACAGTGACATCTGTCAAAGGGTGGGGTATGTTAGGCAGTAAGTGACAATCGGTTCTTGAAGCTGATGTGTTATAAACAGGAAAAATGGGCAAGCGTCAAGGGCCAGATTGTGAGACTAGACAGCTATGTCAGAACATGTCCAAAACATCAGGCAGGTCTTGTGGGCTTTTTCTTGTGTGCAGTGGCCAGTACCTACCAAATGTGGAACAAGGACAACCAGTGAACTGGCAACAGGGTCATGGGCACCTAAGGCTCAATGATGCGATCCATGAAGGCCCCACCTCACTACTTACAAGACTTAAAGGATCTGCTGCAAACATCTTGAGAGGTCTTGTGGAGTTCATGCCTTAAATTATCAAATCGGTGGTGGTGGTGGCATAGGGGGGACCTATATACATTGGAAACATCTTGTAGATCTTGAGGATCCTTTTCTAGGATATCACTGTTGTTACAAGTCAAGGAACCCTTTTTAATACTATATAGAACCCTTTCAGTTGAGTTGTTTTCTTTGTTGTTTGTCAGTGAATTGGAGAGATCCTCACTGCAGCATCAGAATTCATTCAAAAATAATCACATGACCTTCAATTCTCACTCCTTGATAGATGAGATCAGAAAAATGTCAGATGAACTATAATTGTACCTACTTTTAGAGAGAGGTGTGTGAGGAACATATACAATGTTTAAAGCAGTCAATGGTAAGGTTCTTTTTTACAAAAAAGATTCTCTACAGAAACAAGAGTGTTTTTCCTATGGCATTGCTCCAAGAACTCTTTGTAGCACCTTTATTTTTAAGAGTATGCATTGCAGTGCACTGTCAGATCAGAGTGCACGCCTCCATGTTTTCAGACACTGCAAAACAGTTCCCTGTGTAGTGAACAGGGAATCATTTTGGACATAGTCTTTTTTTCCCCCTTTTTTCAAGTAGGCAAATTTAATAAGCAAGCGAATCCATTACACATTTGCTCGCCATGGTAACGCACAGCCAGGGCATGGAGTATACGGGCCTGGAGAGGACGTGGCTTATCAAAAGAGCCATCTGCTGAAGGGGGGGAGGCCAGGGCCTGCCAAGCCCACCGGGGGGAGTTCCACACCCTGCTCTTCTCCTGTCCCTCTTTTCCCTTTCCTCTCTTCTGCCTGGATATTGAATCCTAGCTGGTGTTCCCTGGCTTCCCTGGTTATTGTGTATTTGTTTTTTGTTTTTTTGTTTGAATGAATGATTAAGGACAAAAATTTAAGACGGGTCGAGAGGTGCAGAGTGCTAATGATGTAACATGAGTGTAAGGCATGTAGCGTGAGGATGGAGAGACAAGAAGAGAGCATGTAGTGCAGAAGAGAAAAAAAGTGAGGTTCAGAGAGGGAGGGGCGTGGGGGGGGGGTTGAAAGGGTGCCAGTGGGATTTGTCTGAAGTCTAGAGTCTTCATATCAGTGAGCGAATGAAGAGAGGATGCTGGCTCGCACACCTCTCTGCTGTTTATACTGGATTGTAATACATGCTGCTAGTCGGTGTAAACACACATGCTCTTAGAGATGCCAGTAAAGAGATCTGGCTTCACTTTCTCTAATGACTCTTAAAAATAAAAGTGCTAGAGTGATGTCAGAGAAAAACACTTTTAGTTTCATAAAGCATAAAAAACATTTTTGTGAACGAGACGTATTTCAAAGGTTGATATATACGTTCTTCACACTCATATCTCTTGGTTCTTTGTGGAACCAAACATGGTTCATCTGTGGCATTGCTCAAAGACCTATTTGTAGCACCTTTATTTTTGAGGGCGTAAAGCAGTCACTGGTCTGTTCATCTGAGAAAGTACTCACAAATATACCAAACTGTCAATGGAGTGGTACCCTCAAGTACTGTCTGCAGTACTCATAGTTAAGGGTAACAGTTCCTCCTGTGAAAGTGAACTCACTGATATTTGTAACCATACCAATTTAACTGTACTGTAATTTGAAGATACTCCCACAAAACCTCTGAAGGCGTCCTATGGGATCTGGCACCAAGGTCTTAGCAGCAGATCCTTTGAGTTCTGAACATTGTGAGGTGGGGCCTCCATGGATCGCATCAATGAGACAGACCACTGTATACCAGGAAGTATACAGAAGTGCAGAGTCATATATATGCATATATGTGTGTGTGTGTGTGTGTGTGTGTGTGTGTGTGTGTGTGTGTGTGTAGATAGATTGATAGATACATACATATATACATTTTCTTCTAATGTTCTGTAGGTAAATATGGGCTATCGTCTCACTATCCTCTCAATTTGTAATGCTGTCAGTCTTACAGTTATATACTATAAGGCATTAACATAATGTGGTGACAAATTTGTCCTTTTAATAACTATTTACTATTAATCCGTTTTTCCTGCTCTCATATTGTGAGAAATTTGGGACAAAACTCCTCGAGCTGAAGTGGGTAAAGTGTGTGTAGTTAAGCTCCTGCTGCCGCAGCCCTTTGTGTTGGCATCCATTGAATCCATTGGTTGCGAGGCTGCTAGCGCTCGGAGAAATTTACATTCAGCGCGGTCTGTGATTGGCTGGCTACTGGATGCCCCTCCCCCTCCGCCACCTGCGCGAGAGAAGTTGTACTCTGTTGCAGCTAACTTTTCCCCTCAGGAGTGTTTACTGTGAGAGAGTGAGCGCTCGCGCCGGGGAAACACGAGAGCGCGACCATGAAGCTGTGTGGAACTTTCTTAGGTCAGTCAGCTTTCCTTCTCCTTTCTCTACATACCTGTGACAACTGACATGGCTTACTTACAGTGACTGACTGCTGGGGGGTTCGTTATGGCGCTAGGGAGTTCTGAGAGTCGGCTTGAACAGAATGGGTTACTCTGATCTGAGCACAGTCAATCTGAGCTAAGTTCATATAAAATGGGAAAGTGTTTATTATTATTATTATTATTATTATTATTGTATTATAGTCTAATACTGTCTACAGTGTAGAATGGGTTAAAGGGACCACTCTTTACTGGGATTTGTCCTCTTGAGATAGTCTACAGGTGTTTATAAGGTTCGGGGTAGCGATATGTTAAGAATTAGGCCTTAGGAGTTTTGAGTTGAAGTTAAGGTTAGGATGTGGTACCAAGTGATATATCCAGTTTTATTCAACGTATAAATAATTTGAAAAAAAAAATAAATAAAAATAAATATTTTTTTTATTTTATTCAGATTTCATAGAAAACGGATTACAGTCAGCTAAACGTTCAGTCGCATTTAATAGATGTTTAGTAGGACTTCTGCAACGCATCTCTAGTCTCAACATAAAGTGCTGATGGTGTACTGGGTTATCTTTGTGACTGGGATATTAGGACTTTTACCATCATTTAGATTAGTGGTAAAATTATTGTACCATCACCAGGTTGCACTTTTAAAGGTATTTCAGAAATGCAATAGCCAGACGTGTGAAGTGTGAAGAACCTTTGTTTGTTTTTTTCATGGCATTGCTCAAAAACTCTGTAGCATTTTTATTTTTTTAGCGCAAAAAAAAAAAATACGTGAAAGTCTAAGCGTCACGTTTCCAACGTAATTGGAAAATCGCCTACTGTCTGCTCGTGAGCCCTACTTGTGATTACGGCCACGCCTTTCCCTACGATGGACTGAGTCTCGCTTGTTTCTTTTGTTCAAAACAGCGTGCAGGCTAACTTTCAGGAACTTTCTCACCCTTGGCTAAACTTCAGAGCTGCTGAACTACTTAGACAAAGGGCGATTTGTTGTCCGCAGGGAGCAGAATGGCTGCGGAGGGGCACAATGCGAGCCCGGGGGCGCATTCACAAACTTTTTCTCTTGTTGTCTGTCGGCTCGTTCCATCTGTCGCGAGTTTGGGGCCTCTCAACTTGGCTCCCTCAGCTGCTGCCTTATGCAGTATTTATACTGACCGCACTCTCGCCACAATACGGCCACCGAGCTCATTGTGCTGTGCGGCGGCTCGCAGACCCAGCTGCTGACACTCAGAGCTGACTCTGGCGAGGAGGAGGAGGAGGAGGAGGAGGAGGAGAAGGTCACGGGGTTCGTAGCCTGGCGAAAGTGGCGCGTGGTGAAGTGTAGACGCCCCGAAAATGAGGGGCTCTTTATGAAGTTTTAGGATCTTTCAGTGGTGGCCCTCTGATGCCCTCTTGAAGGAATAGTTTACACACTTTTCCTTTTACCAGTTTTTCCTATGGGTGGTCCAAGTTTGCTCCTCTGCTGTTGCACGGAAACTGTGAGACTGATGTAACTGAAAGTAATGGAAGTCTATGGCTGTCTGTGTTGGTAGACTGACTACGTTTGGGATGAGGGGGAGATTCTATAAAAGAGATTTTAGGTGAATTATTTCTCTAAAGAAAAAGGTTGCTAAATGGTTCTTGGCTTGGACTGGATTACTGCACTCTTAAAAATCAAGGTACTTTAAATGGTTACATGAGTGGTGCCATAGAAGAACCACTGTTCCTTCCATAAATAACCACGTTTGTAGTAGAGATTTTTGAAGAAAATTTACATCAGTAAAAACCCTTTACATAGAAAAATAGTTCCTTAGATGTTTTAAAGGTCCTTCACATATCTCTATTACAAACATAGTTCTTTATGAAACCAAAGCATTGCTCAAAGAGCTCCTTGAACCAAATGTAGTGCATTCTCACTTAAACCATACATCCAAGCCACTAAAAAATAAATATCGGCCAATATGGATTTGATCATTTTTCTTTAAAAACTGTCATACTGTAAAAAAAGGACGTTTAATGAGTTAAACTGAAATTTCAAAACCATTTCAAAAATGGTTAGAATGTAAATAAAGCATTAGTTCATCCAGGGCCATGTTGCTTTGCCATCAATGTCTGGAGTCTGAGAGAGCACAATTGCCTGTGCTCTGTCCGGGTGGGTAGATGATGCTCTCTCTCCTCATCACTCTTGAATCAAGGTTGGTTGCACAGGCATCTGATAGCTTGTGTGGCAATGTGTTTTATGTGCAATGCTTGAGTCTAGAGAAGCTTAATGAGTCAGAACTGTTACTAACCAGAATGATACTAACCTGACATCCTTATAGTGAAATGCCTCTAAAACCTACATCACAGAATAGTATTACACAAAAAATAGTTGCAGATAATTCACCTATCCATTAATTAATTAAGAAATCCAGCCAGGCTGTTAGTTCCTAAAATAGTTCTTAACGAAAACATTTTGTTCCATATTTTTCATGATATTCATCATCACCGATGCATATACAACCCAGAAATAGCTAAGGAAATGACTATATTTACATTGAGGACATTGTTACACCTGGTTCCTTTCACCACCACAGTAAGGAAATAAGTTAGATGGTTTCTCTACAATAAATAATTTCATATTGAATCACTCTCAATTTCTGAGAAATTGGTGGAATTCCCCTTTAAGATAAGCATCTAAAAGTAGGTCATCACACGCAAACTACTCAAACACTGCCCCACAGGAAGAACCACCCAGCCAACACCATGACATCACACAGTGTGCATGTGTGCTGTTTCAGGATAGATCTGTTACAGGACTGGATATCAATATCCGATATCCATGCCAGCATTTTCTACTTATATCAGTCAGATACTGATACTATATAGCGCAACCTCTAGATAGAACCTCATTGTAGAGGCTCTTTAAACTAAAAAAAATGTTTCCCTTGTAAACTTGTAGTAGAACTGCCAAACATTTTACATTGTGTGGAAAATAAGTCCCTTTTCTTTTCTGCTGTATTCCATTGTATCAGCAGCCAGTGATACAGCTGATCCAGTCCTTAGTCAGATCATTAAACCAACTCTCTTCCGTTCTTCTATTACTACCAATCTCCACAGTTGCTCTAACTGTGAGTAGGAGGTAGGAGATTTTGTGTAGGAGGAGGAATCGTTGTGTAGGACAACAGAACGCCTGTCTTATCTGCTTCCCTTTGCTGGTTGGCCTCGTGTCGCTGTCCGTGGTACTTGTTCGGCGGAGGCGACTGGAGCTGTCCGTGGTGCTGAAACTCGGCCGGAGAGCAAACTCTGCTTACGTTCGTCCCCTGCCTGTCGTTTCTTTCATCGCTGGCTTTACATCCTCGGAGATACTCTTCAGAAACAAATCAGTCTCGCGGTCTCAGCCGCGTGCTCAGGACAGTGAAACTTATTTTGTATGTGTGTATATATATATATATATATATATATATATATATATATATATATATATTTCCTGTCTCTTTCTCGCTCTCTCTTCTTGGCCTTTTGTTTATTGGATTGTGTCTCCCGTTTGCGAGGCTTTCGCTCCGCGTCGCACAAACCGAAATCATATTGATGCGGCGTGGACGTTCCGTGATTGATTTCAGCTCCAATGCATAACAATGGGATAGCAGGGGGAGGGAAAAAAGAGCCTGCCGCAAAGAGATAAGAATTTAATAGAATTTGTGAAAGGCGAAGGTTGGCTTTTTGAAAATTTCCCCCCGCGCGCAGCGTGGAGACAGCAGATAAAGAGTGGCATTTGTGGAGAATATTCTCAAATGGCTTGTAATGAATGGTTGTCATTTTCACTAATGGTTACAAAACAACAAAGCAAAACAACGGTGTGAGCAACATTTGGGAGTCGGTCCAAGTTACACTCGTCTGCTCACTTTAGTGGTAGTTGGCGGAGTAGCTGGACAGCCTTTTAAAGTCTCGTTGCGCGCCGCTCCGGGTCCGTCAGCCTGCTGTTATTTATTTATTTACCTGCAGGGTTTTTTAAGTGAAGCATCTCATGATGTTCTGCGTTGTACTTTCCTGTGCGCACGAAGCGCAAGAGTGGATACAGGTAATGTTACAGTGGAATAAAAGTCATTTCAGTTGATTCATAAGAGTTGGTTGCGTTTACACACAAATAACGTGTATGACATCAACATTAGCCCACCAAAAGTAAGAGAACACGGAGACTGAACGGCATCTGTGTTACATACTGTGTAAACTCAACGACGCACATCTGAATCCAGTCCATTCAACCAACCCACCACTGATCATATGATATGGAGTTTAGTGAACTCCAGCGTGGCCATTTTAAAGCCTTCCACACACACACACACACACACACACACAGACACACACCACCCACCACCGTCGCTTCCTTGCGCGCTTTAAAGGGCGTCGAGCGATATTAGATGCTATCGCGCGCTGCGTTGGACTTGGCGCGCACGTCCACGCCTTGCCCCAGAAAATTGCATTGTGTGAATCAGTGGACAGTACCACTCGGGACCGCGCGCAGGGTGGTGGGGTGGGGGTAGGAGGGTGGAGAAGGTTCCCATGACGCCGGTGACATATGCATGCTTTTGTGGAATATTAAAGATTAATCACCGGGCGTGAAATAAGCGGCTTATGTGCCTTTAGTTGTACCGAGCAGACTGTCAGAGGGTCTTAGTGTGACATAGTGTGTGTGTGTGTGTGTGTGTGTGTGCCCATGTGTGCGTGCGCGCGCGTGTGACCGTAACATCTTAGTGTTTCCAGTACACCAATATTGACCACTTATATGGGATAGGGGGTTGAATGTGCGCCCTTGAATGTGTATATGGAGCGATCGAGGGTTCCTGGGTTTATAGCCTATACCAAGAGAGAGAGAGAGAGAGAGAGAGAGAGAAAGTATGATTGTGTGCGTGCGTGCGTGCGCGCGCGTGTGTGTGTGTGCGCGCGCGCGCGTATGTGTCTCTACACATGCCAAGTGAGTGATAGTGGGGGGTACCCAAAAGCCCAGCCCATCTGATGCTGTAGGTTTTACTACAGCTTTCGTGATGTCATGGCAAAGGGCGGAGGGAGGAGGAAGAGGAGGAGGAGGAAGAGAAGGAGGTGGGCTGGTGGTGGGGAGAGGGGAGGGAGAGGAGAGGAAAGGGGGGGGGACAATGGCTCATGAGGGAAAGGTAAGTCAATATTACGTTTTCTCGCTGACAAAGGCAAATGAAGCCATGTTTTTCTGCTTACAAACAAGTCACACTGACCGCCCCGCCGTGGAGCCGCGCGCGCCCCGATCAGCAGCAGCAGCAGCAGCAGCACGAGAGGCCCGCTTCCTCGCGCCCTGTCCAGCGAGTCCATCTGGATACCAGCAGACCAACAACAGAGTTTAGATCTTTTATAAACATCTGTGCATGGGATCGTTCGCTCCAAACTGTTTGACAGCGCATTGAGAACCCACCCTGGGACGGAAAAAAATAAATAAATAAAAAGAAAGAAAAAACGAGGAAGAAGACCTTGCGTTTTTTCCCGGATTTATTCCATCATTCAGGTAAATACGTTTCGTTTAAAACGTTGTAAAACGTTTAAGTTGTACATATTTGTTTTGTGGCGTTTGTTTTAATATAGATTTCTTAAATATTCCATAAGAAGATCTTTTAGACGTCTAAAAACAAAACTCTCGGTCCAAAATAAATAAATAAATAAATAAATAAAAGACGTTTCTGGTGTTCGTTTCGCTCAACCCTGTTACGAGCTGCCCGACCTCGAAGATCTAATGCTGAGGGCGTTTCAACGCACGCAGTAGTGAGGCTGATGTGATGGCTGTCTCGCCTGCTTCCATAAGTTATTTATTTCACATTGGTTCAACCCTCGATCCATCGAGCTTCTTCTCTGGACCGCTTCGCTTGGTGGAAATCTCACGACGTTCTCTCCGAGCGTACCAGACGCCGCTGGCGTGGTGGTGGAGGTGGTGGTGGTGGTGTGGGGGGGGGAGCATGTGGCTCGAAAACGAGAGTGGAGTGAGGAGTTGAGCTGAGGGAGAAAGTGATGGAGAAAAAGATGGTGTGTGTGTGTGTGTGTGTGTGTTTGTGTGTGCGAGCGTGTGTTTGCGCACTTTTGTCGCAGGGAGCTTCCTTCATGTTTGATGTTGCCTTACAGCGTTTGGCCATTTTGGCAAGGCTGTGGCGCGGTTGTTTGCTTGCTTGTTTGTTTGTTTGTGTGTTTGTTTTTTGTTTGTTGTTTGTTTGATGTTTTCCCCTGAGGATCGTTGTCTTCTGCTCTGCTGCTTCCGTTTAGGATTTAGATGTACAGTAGATGTGGCAGCAGATATCAAACATCCAAGGCTCACCGTCCTCCGTGTCCACTCCGGGCTTATAAAGTCAGCGAAATAGCCCTATAGCCCTCCACGTATAATTGAGCAGCTTTAGGGGGTCTCGTAGTTGTGGCTTCAGAGTTAGTTCTCCATATGGCTGCGCGTAATTAAGGTCGAACAATGGGCGTAGCACCGGACTCCCGGCCGTGCGCGCGGATGGCGTGGAGGAGGAAGACGAGAAATGGAGGAGGGGGGGGGGGGGGGGGGGGGGGGGGGGCAGGGGGTTGAGGGGTGGGAAGTGTGTGTGTGTGTGTGTGTGTGTGGAGGGAGGGGTTGATTTTTTTTCTGCAGCAGAAAACAGAGTGGAGATGCTCTCTTTAAATGTCAACCGCCCCTGGTGAGATGCGCCAGAGAAAGTCATGGGAGATGAAGTGAGAGCAAAGAGGTAGTCGCTCTCTCTCTCTCTCTCTCTCTCTCTCTCTCGCTCTCGCTCGCTCTCTCTTACTCTCCCTCTTTCTCGCTCTCTCTCCAGTCAGGGGTGAAGCAGCTTTACGCGCCTCACGCTCCTCCTTTTTCATCTATCCTTTTTTCTCCCCCCCACCCCCTTCTCCCCTGCCCTCCTGCCATCACGCGTTTTCATGTTTTCATCGCGACATGTTCTGCGTTGGGCGAAAAGGATCACCATCAAACCACCTGCAACCAAGATGGTGGTCGCGCCGAGACGCGATGTTTTTTCCCCCCCCGGTCAAAGTTATCTACTTAGATTGCTGCGCGAGTGAGGTCGAAGCTTTAATGCTTTAATAGATGCTGCTGATTGCTATTTTATTAGCGTAATAATCACAGCCCCCACCCCCCCACACCCTCCCACCAGCTCTCGTAAGAACCAGAACCCAACCGTGATATCGCCTCATCATCATATACTGCCCTTCTAACCCATTAGTGCTGCTGATAGTTTTGCTGGGCTGCTGCTTGTATCTGCTTGTATCACCAGACCAGTGCTGTTGCTGCTGCTGCTGCTGCTGTTGTTGTTGCTACTGCTATTGCAATAATACCACCACCTTACTCCAAAAGGAGCAAAAGAAGCAAGCTGGAAGCTAAACTTATAGTTAGCTGACTAAACGTTTTGGGGGTCCTAAGTGGCGTGCTACCATAGGTTGGTGGGTCCTGATTTTGCTGTCAGGAAGGACTAATTGTGCACTTTGTATAGAAGCCTGGTTGTTGGTGAGCGTTAAAGCAAATACATAGCCCAGTATCCATGTTGGCTGTTTCTGTTTACTTTATGACAGAATTCGGATCTGTCCGAATGTTCAATGTTGACATTGAGTCAATGTTTCGTGATGAATGAGCCAATAAAAAATGCTCCAAAATGGCTTGGAATAAGATCCAGTTACCTTGGCTTCCATTGAAAGTTAAGAAGGTCTTCCTGACCAAACCTTGCTTAACGCAAACAATACAATTTAATAAATGAACAATTGAATAAACCAAGGAACTCCATCTGGATTGGGATCATAAAAAGCTGTTTCTACAGCTTTGTAGCAAGAACAGAATATGTTCGTGATTCTGATTGGTGTAATACTAGCATTTCATTTGCCACTACCTTTAACCCGAAATCTGTTTGTTCACTTGCATAGCAGCCCCACTCTCTATTACTGTATTTCTGCTCCCCATTCCATTCCAAACAGGGCAAACCTTTTTTCAATAAGTTTTTGTCCCAGATTCTATCTGGCTGCGGAAATTGCGCAGAAACGTAATGATGCCACTTCTGAGTTTAATAAAGTGGGGGGAGGGAGGTGGGGGTGCCATCTGTTTTTGTGTTTTCTCATATCCTCACGATTCTGTTTGTAAACGTATGGGCAAAAGTGTTTTCTATAGGATTGATTAAAAAGCCAGGCCGGCAGATGGTTCGCTTGGCCAAAGAGGCGCTAAGCGTTGCGTCAGTGTCAAATATTAAGCTTTTGACTGGCATGCCGGTTTGATCATTAATCCAGTGGGCTGCCCCGTGTCTGCTATGAGTGGAGCTGTTTGTTTAGGCAACAGTTTGCTCGTAATTACCTCATATCACGACTCCTTCGCTCCGACTGTGTGTATAGCAGAACGGGCCAGGCTCGTGTGTTGGAGAAGGTGGTCTTCATAGAGTTGGGGAGATGAAGATGATGGCAGCAGGTGCCACGGGGCCTGCAGGAGTGGAGAGGGCAATAAATTTGTCCTATAGAGCAGCTGGGCCAAATTGGGCTCTTATCATTCAGCGCACACCCATAGAAAAGGCCATGCAGCGAGGGCCAGGGGGGGTCAGGGTCGCCCCTGCCATTAAGGAAGAAAAGAGCTGTTCGGTATGGGCCGCAGGTCCTGAGACAGCGACGTAGGGCGCAATCGTTGGTTCATTTCTCTCTATATGCTGAAAAGATATGAAAAGGTCTATGATGTCGTCTTATACTCACCAGAATGCAAATCCAGTTATTGGACAACGTGCAAAAAGTATGCAGTGCCATATTTTCATTGAGTTTTACTACTGTTTGCTCAGCCTCAGAGCCCCTTCGCCACTTAGGCGCCTCAGGACAGGTGTTCTTGAACCTCCTGCACTAAAGAGCTTTTCACAGCCAGAGGGACTCACCTCGATTCAGAAAGCAGCCTTTAAAAAAGCTGGCTTTCTTTTTTTTCTCTTTTTTTACCTGGATGTTAAAAGAGCAGTGGCAGAATAAACGATCTTCCTTCCACCGTTTGTGGATCTCATACAAGTGTCTCTCCCTCTCAAAGGCACTCTGTCTCTGACTCTTTCTTTTACATGAAGGAGAATCTATTTTTACATTTTATTATTCTCCACTGACCTTCAGTAGCTGCACTTCCATCGCCATCCTTTTAACTGACGTAAAAATGTCCAGCACTCTGCATTGCAAGTTATTTATTATACAATATATGTGTCCAAATGTTTGTGGATACCCTTCCTAACGAATGCATGCTGCTACTACTTTCAGTTTCACCCACTGCTGCCACAGGTGTGCAAGTGCACTCACAGTGATTGTCTAGTTGTTCCTGTAGAGAAGTATTCCCATTAGAATAGGACTCATTGGAGCAGATAAACATGAACCTACTGGCACCGTGCCTGATGCCAAGTGTGGGCTAGAAGGGTTTAAAGCCCCCCAGCATTAAACTGAGGAGCACTGGAACCGTGTTCTGTGGAATAATGTGCTCCATCCAATACTTTTGGGAGATGGGGATGAGATAGGGTGGTGATCAGCCAGCATCTTAAACTCAGTAATGTTCTTGTTGCTAAATGCAATCAAATTCTCATAGCAATGCTCCATAATCTAATAAAAAGCCTTTCCAGGACAGTAGAGACAGTTACTCCGACAGATGCAGGATAAACTATTTCATATAATACCCTTGATTTTGGAAGAAGCAAGGGATAAGCAGGTGCCCCAATACTTTTGTCCATAAAGTGTTTCTGTACTACATACACTGTGCTTTCTGTTTATTAGGTGTACTGTAAATCATAATAATAATGAAGAGAAGAAAAAGAAGAATGTCATTATTATTATTATTATTATTATTAATAATAATAATAATAACTTTCTCTTTGTTAAAAGCTTCCCCCACTGTCTCTCTTTAATCATACAAAGTTACTCCTAAATCCTGCTTAACCAGAGATGTGCAGCTGTGTGGCCCCTGCGGATTACAGTCACAGCATTCTCCCATATTTAATCTAAACTATGTACTTATGTGTGTCTGAACTCACTGTAACCAGATGCAAAGCAAATATTGGACTGTTTCACTTGCATTTCGCTCCGCAGCTGTCTGAATGTCCCAAGCAGTCAGTTAACAGTGGAGATATCACTGATTAAAGCAGTGTTCGCTCTTACTTTAGTAGATAAGGTTGAACGCTTGCTGAGAGTATTGCGGTGTGCCTCAGGGGTGTGTTCTGGACACAAGTATTTTTTTTCCCCCAGAGCCTGAAAACTGTGGACTCAACTCTTTCTAACCACGCTGCAGGGGTTTATCAGTGGGATTTAAAAGAGGTGTCTGTGCTCCACAGTTTTGTTTATTTGGCTTGAAATGGAGAGAGAGAGAGAGAGAGAGAGAGAGAGAGAGAGAGAGAAAGGGGCGAGTGAGCAATCGGGGGTGGGGAGGATGCACAGTAGTGCTGTTATAGTCACTTTTTTGAGGGGGAAGCTGAAAGTTGAAAAATAAGCGTTTTGTTCTGTGCAGGTTTAGAAGTGTGTGAGTGTGTGTGTGTGTGTGTGTGTGTGTGTGTGTGTGTCAGTAAAAGGCTTTGGAAATACTTTTACTGACAATGCCCTACAGCTCCCTGCTTCTGATGATTGGCATCCTGCCTCTCTCTTTTTTTTTTTTTTTTTTTTTTTGCATTACTGTTGCTCTGCAGAGTTTTCCGAGGAGCCAAATCTGATCCGCCTGCTTTGTTTACTCTGTGCTCGCTGAGAGAGGAGGGCAGATGTTAGGGATGGACAGAGTGAGAAGGATAGAGAAACCGACAGAGGGAAGACAGACATGTTTAACAAGCCCCTCATTTACTGACAGCAAACTCTCTCTCTCTCTTTCTTAGAGTAATGCCTCTCTCTCTTTCTCTCTCAGAGTGATGCCTCTCTCGCTCTCTGTCTCACACACACTCTGTCTCTCTCTGTCTCTCTCTCCCTCTCCCTGTCAGAGGTGTGTTTTAGTGCCCAGGCTTAGACAGATGGGAGCCCACTGTCAGGACAAAAACGACAGATTGAGTGAGAGGAGGAGAGAGGAAGTTATGAGAGGATACAACAGAGAAGAGCAAAGTATGAAAGAGTAAACAGTACCGGTCCCCGGAAACGTACATAGTGGAAGTGTAATTATTAGTGTGTGACAGCAAACAAATTATTATTATTATTATTATTATTATTATTATTATTATTATTATTGTTGTTGTTGTTGTTGTTGTTGTTAATCATAATAATAATATTAAATTAATAAGAAGAATGGTTATGTAAACAATGTGACAGACAATAATCATAATAATAATAATACTTCACTACTATACTTCACTAATACTTCATCTGCTATACTCAAAAACCTTTTATCTCTATTTTTGCTCAATTCTTTCATAGTTTGACTTTTTGACATAATGAAAATCGGTTGGTTGTTTTTCTCTTTGTATCAAAAGTTCATGAAGACCAATAGAAATGCTCCAGAATCACCTGCAATAAAATCTTTCCACATTGACTTCCATTGTAAGCTTAGAAAGTATTTTCCTTCTCCTGTAAAGTTGATATTTTAGAGATACATAGTTCTTGCGTGACAGCGGCGATACTATAAAAAATATTATTATGTACGTGTACTTGTACTGTACCCATCGTGGTACAGGGGTCACGGTTTGATGCAGGCGCACAGAGGATTCTTGGCATGCACTATTAGAGAAAATACGGTAATTTCACAAACAGGTTTGCTGTAAATTGATTTGCATGGTATTGTGGGAACTGTTGTGTTTTGGAAGTAGTGCTATGGTAACTGTAGTAGAAATGAACAGGTTTTTGTGACCCGTTATAGAGTGTAATGGTACACAAAGTCAGGTTGGTTTTGGTTTGGGTCACACTGCGGTTTGGACCTCACGCCCGGACTGCTTTACCAAGCGAACTATGACTTTTGTGTACCATTATACCCCCTTTTCTGCACATCTGACAGTGTTTTTACGTCACATAGTGTTTATAAAGTCGACCTGGAATCGAAATTGACTTCACTGTGCGCCAGCAAGTGGAGAACAGTAGTGTTCAAAAATAATAGCACTCAGCGAATACCCCAGAGACCCTCAAAGACCCTCCTAAAACAGTGTTTCACTCAGAGTGAAATGAAAGTGAAATGTGGTATGATTTCTGACTCGCGTTGAACTTAAGCTTTCACTTTAAGTTTCTTCAGCATGGCTTTAAAAAACTTAAAAAAAAGGTGTCACAAAGATTTAAAGACATCATTAACCCTTTAAACAGCCACCAGTTTGTACAGTCCCTTGTAGTGCCTGTAGATACTGAATAATATGCCTTGTGGTAGAGGAACCACTTTTGGCCCCTTAAAAAGTACTTTGCATATGACAGCTTATAAAGCCTAGGTCAGAGCACAGGGTCAGTCATGCTACGGTGCCCCTGATTCAGAGGGAGTTGAGGCCCTTGCTCAATGGCCCAATGGTGGCAGCTTAGCAGACACGGGTCTCAAACCCATGACACTGTGATGGCTCAAAGCACTGAACTACCACTGCCCCTTTTATATGTTATGTGGGGGTCCTTTGAACTTTAAAAAGCTTCTTTTACATGCCTCATTTATTCATTTATTAGGGGTAAGCCTAAATTGAACATTTCCTCTGGTTGGTCTACAGCATTACAGCAGAACCTTTTTACACACATATAGTTTTAAGAAGGTAGTAGTAATAGCAGTAGTAGTACAGTAGTAATATTAATAGTAGAAGTACAGTAGTATTATTAATAATAATGTTTTCCTACATAAGTCATTGTACGTTCTTAAGAGTCAATCAACCCCACCTCAATCTTCAGCTGGACGGGGCCGTTAGCTGACAGTGGTAAATGAAGAGGAATATGAGCCGGAGTTTCAGCTCCAGACCCTAATGCACACCCTGAGATCTAACTGATACACACTGACCCACGCACGCTGATGAATGGGATGATCTTTAATACGAACAGAGTGTGCTGAGTGCTGAAGCAGTGCATTCTGGGGCATTTGTTTCATCAGGTTTTATCAGGACACTCCTTTATTACTTTAACTTGCATGTCTATCAATCCGGCACTGTGGCAGAGGCTATTACCCTGATGAAAAAAAAAGAGCAGGATGTGGTGGGTTTTGTGGAGGTGGGGTGGGGGAATGGGGGTCTGATTTATGCTTGATTCATTATTTACTGAATCTGTGCCCCTCCCCCAATACCCTGACCCCCTCCCCATTACACACTCCACTAAAAGCACAATAAAAATGCACCCGTTTGATTGATTCTAATAGCAGACTGACAAAGATTCCAGCTACTTTAGCATGCATGCATGTGTGTGTGTGTGTGTGTGTGTGTGTGTGTGTGTAAACTGGGTGTGTAAAAAGTGATGTATGTTTGTGATGTACTCTGCATTAATAGAAAAGCAGAAGTTGCACATGTGAGTGCTTCGGCCCGCTTTATCAAGCGCCTCATCTCCAGTACACTCTCCTTGACTTCACACACTGCTGCCTCTCCTATGACTTTCCATTCATTGTAGGGCTTCACTCTTTTACTCACCGCGGCGGCTTCTGCATCTCCACATTCATCCGGAATGTTAGCAGGATCTGCTGATGTGGCTCGCTGAAATCATGCTGTCATATTCGGATGCTGCGTTCTTTTGGGAGATCCTGCTTTGTGTGTGTGTGTGTGTGTGTGTGTGTGTGTGTGTGTGTCAGGAAGGTTTGTCTGTGGCGCTGAGGCTGCACTTTCCAGACACAGCTGTTTGACTTTAGCTGGACAGGTGAAGAGGTGAAGTGGCCGTTTCACTGCTGAATCATTGCTTTAGTGGATGCTCTGTTAGACCTGAGCTCAGCTCACTGTTCCCCCGGCAAATGCTGATGCTGATCAACACCTTGTTCTTTCTCTCCTTCTTCATCAATTTACTGTCTTTACCACATATTTTGTTTCTGTCTTTACATATTTCCTTCCTAATTTGCATCTTTGTTTCATCTTGTCTTTCTTCTATGTTCTTCTATCCTTTCTCCTGTTTTTTTCTTACTACTTACTTCTTTCTCACTTTTCCTCCACCTTGTAATTCCCTTTTACTACTTTTGTCTTTTATTCATTCCCTCAATATGTTTTTCCCTTATCCTTTCTTTATTTCCTTCCCAATTTCTTTATTTTACAACTGTCTTCTTTACAATTTTTACTTCTTTTTCTCCATCTTGTAATTCCTCTTCCTTCTTTTTTAAATTCATTCCATCCTGGTCTTTCTCTCTTCCCATTCTTTATTCTTCGTGCTTTTATTTAATGCATCTTTCTTTTCTCTTTTCTCTTCTACGCATTTTTACTTATTTTAAACACCTTTCATTTCCATTGTACTTATCTTTTCTGTCATTACCTCCTTCTTGGTTTGTTTGTTTGTTCTTTCTTTTTTCTCCATAATATCTAATCCATTCTTCCGTTCCTAATTTCTTTATTTTTACAACTTCCTTCTTTTCATTTTCTTTTTTTCTCCATTTCTACTTTCATCCTGGAAATTAATTTTTTCTTCCTTTCGTCCTTTCTTCCATCCTTTCTTTCTTTCTCTTTTTCTTAATATCTAATTAACTTTTTTTACATCATTTATCTTTTTTTTCATTCTTCCGTCTTTGCTCCCTTTCTTCGTTCCTGTCCTCCTTATTTTCTCTCACAATTCTCCATCCTTCATGCTTTTATTCCCTACATCTTTTTTTCCTTCTGTTATTTTCCTATCCATTTACTTCCATCTAATTTTTTCTGCTGTCTCTTTCTCTCTCTCTAACAGAGAATGAGTATCGGGGGGAGCTCCTGAACCAGCGCTGGACGCGAGGAGACAAGATCAGCCGCTGCCGGCCCTCTCTCAGACCACACAGCCGACCAATCAAAGTGAGTCCAATCTGCATTATCCATCCAGTCACAGTGTTAGAAGGACAGTGATGA